>NW_019384561.1:91882-145235 GCF_000671375.1 Centruroides sculpturatus
TCGATTATCCGGATTGTTCAAAATAAACAAAAATTTTACGAATTTGCTGATTTGCACTTGGCGAATTACGATACTGTTTATGTACGTGATGGAATGCATAACTTTTTTTGTTTCAACAACGTCTCACCCAGCACAGTGGTCGTAAACTCTTAAATATATTTTGCGTCGTAATAAATATATAATTTGACATACGTATTTATAAATAATTTATATTCAAATTATATTATTTCTATGACCAAGGGCGGCGTATGAGCAACGTGGGCCACCGCCTATGCCTCGCGGTTCGAAGGGCCTCGCGCCTCGAAGGTTTATGCATTACTTAAAAGCCGCGAACGCGACGAAAAAATTTTACTCGTCATAAAACGATAAATAGTTTGTCAAATTTTTATTCATAAAAATGCAGTTTCAACTGCTTTTTATATTATAAAATTCGTCTTCTTACATTACCAGAGGTCCTTTTACACAGTAGCTAGTCTGTTAGCGCTGGTCAGTAGTAGTCCAAATTCAATACGAACGTTTGTTTCTTGAAAATTTGATCACGATTTAAATACAGTATTTATTTTTAATATTACCGATATGTCATCGAAAAGAAAACGTGTATTATCATTAAAAGACAAATTAAAGTATTTGTTTCGATTATCCGGATTTTTCCTTATCCGGACTACCTTCATCCCCAATTAGTCCGGATAATCGAGGTTCTACTGTATATATATAATATCCGACTATATGAAAGAAAATAGATATATTTAAGTCATTCGCATTTATTCAATTGAGATAAAAGTATTGTGTAATTATTTTATTTGTTGAACTAGTTCTCATAATGCCACATGCATTTATTAAAATAAAAAAAATTAAATATGCTTACAGCACTACCTCGAAATTCCAGAACGCATTTTTTATCCACTATTATTCGCGATCCTAAAAACAACAATTAGAAATTATGCGAAAGACGAGAAGGCATGTAAGACTGTACAGAAATCATTTTGGTTAATCGAAAACGATCGACACACGAGAAAATGCCTTAGTTACTTTAAAACTATTGCTGGCCCACCAGTGACCAAGCGGTTCTGTTCCTTAAACACTGGGAGTTCGGTCTTGGGTTCGCGCCTGAAATTATTGTTATTTAGTTGATGTTTATATCCAATTTTGTGCAAAAAAAATTTATTACAACGAATGAATCTCCATTCCGAAATATAAATAAACAGAAGTTAAACTTCAGTTATAAAACACAAGACTAGTGAAAAACCTCACGTTTCTTTTCATCCAACATCGGTATTAAATCAGAGACGAAGACTGTAAAACACAGCTATTTTTATTCATTATAAGCAATGAATTTCGGATTAAAATTTTTCTTGCCCGTTCTTCAGCCTATAAATTCACAAAATTGTATTAACAAAGTTATTTGATATATTAGTTACACATAATATAAGGTACAGTACAAAACACTAACCTTCGGACATAATAGGTTATTGGAAGAAAAAAAGGCGTAAGGTTTCTCACTAGTCAAGTTTTATAACTAAATTTTAACCTAAATTTTTATATCTGTCCCATTGAAAATTTTTTTAAATTGGTTTTTTATCAATTTTTTTACACTTTTTTTTATTAAACGATATAAATAAACTAGTTTTTTACTTTTGAAGATAAGTTAATCAATAATTTTTTATTCATAAAGCAATGGTATATAACATTTAGACGTATTTAGTAGCTTAGTAGTGTAGTATTTAATATCCTGATTATTAATAGTGATGTTAAAAAATAAACATGGATATCTTAGGTTCTGAAAAGTAACCACAATTCGTCTACTTTGTGATCGGACACACGGAACTTCGCTTTCAAAGGTATGAACACGAGCGCTGGATTTGAAGCTTTTTTTGATGACCCGTTGTATATTGTGTTGTGTTTAGTTAATCTGTTTTTCGAACCTAATCTAAACATTATTATTGATATTTTTCCTGAAACCGACCGTTAAATAAAAGTTCCCATTCTCCGCCTGTCGCTTTTCGAGTCGGATCCGATCGCTAAGTAAACGAAATTAACACAGATTTAATTTAGAAATTTTATATTATTTTCCTATTTTAACAATCTTGCCATTGAAATCTTCTTTTAAGCCATATTTGTTTTTATTTTAGATTATTCTATATACTTACAGAAGATGATTAAAATAGTTTGAAGTTTAGCAAATGGAGACCGGTAGTGAAATCAGCGGTAGAGACAAGTTCTTTCAACATAATTTATTTTCCAGCGCCTTCTTGGTTGAAAATTTTTTGTAAATAACTTTGTTAAGTCTTTCTGACCTATTTTGACAATTGATTGCCGAACAACCACACATACAAAGGCGTAAGATACAAAAAATACACTCAAGAGAGAGAGAGAGAGACTAAGACAACAGAAACTTTTGGTAAACACGTTGTAACTCAGCTATTTTGAATCGAATATGGCGAATTCGTCGGCTTCCCTATCTAGAGGATTTTGCTGAAATTAACACAACAGGAAGAACGACTCTATATTAATCTAATTTAAGTTGAATTGTTTTAATTATCTGAATAACATCTGATATTTAGTTAAGTGTGGGAAGTCGAGGTGACGAAAGCTTCGCGGGTCCACGATCCCTCCTACTTTCCCAAGTACAAATACTCATCCTAGTGACCTTGCGGGCGGATCTTCTCGATCTGAGGCCAATTAGGAAGCTTTCGTCACCCCGACTTCCCATAAGCGTTTCTTACCCATCGGATTCTCACATAAGTTAATCGAGATAAATCTTTTCTCGATTAACTTTCGTCGTATAAATGTAGAAGGCCATAACAGTGCCTTATTTCAAGTTCACGATGGATTTAACTAAGCCAGCAATGAAGACGAATGATAAAGGAGGCGGCTGGCATATCCAAATTAAATCATGAAAATTCTCACATTTCGACCCAGGTCTTCAGCGCAGTAGAAAGCCTTTATTTTCTATTCAATTCAATCGAATTGAGCAGTTATTTTACAAGAAAAAAGATGCACTTGATGCATCTAAATCATTTTTATCGAGATTTAAAATTTAAAAAAAAAATATATAAATTTTTATATCTAGTAAAAATATTTTTTTTTAATATTTACTGTTTTATTGTTTTTTTTTTCTTGTAACCATTCTTATTCTACATAGAATATCGGCATAATTTTTAAATAAAGCATATTTCGCCAATTTCGAATTTATATAATTTGATAAAAGTTATATTTAAAATAATATTTTTAATAAGGATAAGTGATCCAAATATTTTATAAATACATCAATCCATAATATTAATTAATAGATTTAAAAGTATAGACTTAAAATGGATTTTCTTTATGTACATTCTCATTTAGACAGATTTAATTAGATTTTAACTAACAAATAACATACAATTATTATGTTCAATTTGTTTCCTTTTGAAACTGTTCTTAGCACCTATTTCATTTAAGAATTATTCTGTGATCCAACAATACTATCAGGATATATAAAAGAGCCAATGTTGGAACCATATTTTGGGTATAAGAAACGAATGAAAATACAAAATAATACTTTAGATTAATTAATGAATCTAAAGCAATTATTATTTAATATTTAACACAGTTTTCAAACACGTTAAAAAAACAAAAAAAAAACAATTGTTGTAGATGAACAGTGAATAATATACTTTTAACGAATTTTTTAAACTGTATTAAAATACCCTAAAACGATTTGATTTTTATATTTAATAATTAATAATAAATAAATAAAGCCATCAATGACAATAAGACATTTATATTAGATAACGAATTTGAAAATTTAAGATGGCCGAAAGCAAACCACGCGGCCGTATGGGCCAAGTAACTCGCCATTAAAAAAATCATATCCGACGATAATTAACTTTGTCAAATATATAAATAGGTTAAAATTAGTCAAATAAAATATATAAAAACAATTTTCTATATTAAATAATACTTATATATCGTTATTATTATCGAATTCGTAACTTTCTTCGTCCGCATCGACGTTGGTCACGTGGTCAGGCGTGACGTCACGACCCATAGATCTAAATTCAAGTTACGGCTTTCATAGATCAACGCTCATAGTAATCTTAACGAATGTTTTATATGATATTTTTTATGCGGTTAGTTTAGCTGTTGTGCTAGAGATAAGTACAGTATGTTCGTACTGTACACTATCACATTGCTTGCTTGTTCTCGTGCTTCGAAGGTTTGTTAAAGATGGAGGAATTGTGTGTTGAAGTATGCGGCGAAAATGGTGCCTATTATAAGGTAATGGAGAGAAATGTCGGTTTTCAAAGGTTATGTTTCAGTTTTGTTTTCACTATTTAATTATGTGCAAAAGAAAAGAATATGTAGTTATTATTAAGGATTGTGTTTTCTCTATACGTATTCGAATCACGTTTGTATCGAATGGGGTTCGTCACGTTGTCAGCCTTTTATATTCGTATAAAATGATAATTTAGTTATGATTTTTCATATAAAATCAACCGGTAAAACTTAATCATTACGTTTATTTCGATTTTATTCACGAAATTCGTTATAAAAACCAATTCCATTTTCAAACACCACGTGAAAATTTATACAATAAATTTTGCTTTATGATCAGTTTCAGTTAATCATGATCTGTTGTGAACTTTGATTTTTTTAATGCTCTTTCATTCGAATGTTTATTCAAATATATAATTTATTATATGTGAAATTCTTACATTTAGTAAAGTTTAAGATGATCACATTAAAAATTTTTTTTATTGTTTTTGTTTGAATTCAAAAATTTTTAAACATTGAGAAAAATCTTTATTTCAGTGTTATTATTTCATTTAAAAGAAATCAAGTTTAATAATTAACTTAAGGATTTCTTTTTAAAAATGATGATTAAAATCTTTTGAGTTACATTGTTGCGTTTAAATTATATATTCGTTTGTATTCGAATGAAATCCATCTTATAAACAAAGCGTTTATGAATATATATCACACTAACCTCATAAAGCTTTTGCAGAATGTTTAACCTATCATTTTTAAGGGATACATTAAAAATTCTACAAAGCTTTATAAGCTTAGTGTGATATATTCGTTTGTAATGTGTTTTTCTAAAAATTTTTATTTTATATAATGATTTATTCTGAAATGTTTTGAAAAGAAATTAATAATATATAAATTTTGCATTCTAAACAAAAATAATTTTATATATGTTTTAATTTAGAATGCCAAATCATATTACATTAAAAAAGAAATATCATGATTTTACTTTGAAAAAAAAAATGCTTCTTATATAGAGAAAAATGTTTTATTTTGCTGATTTGTTTTATAAGTATTCATTTGTTTTGAAGATTTGTGATTTTGTTTATTAATTTCAAATTTATATATTTTATGCATTAGTAATATAAATTTAAAATTATACAAGGAAACATTCATTGTCTGTAATGGTAGAGTTTGATATAATTTAATTCAAGTATTGCTGATACCTGGATCAGAATCTATAGTGAAGATGACAGTTTTAGAATTTTTTGATATTTATTTATATGCAGACATTTGTTTGATGTTTATACCCAAAAATACAATTGTATTGTTGAAGTTACGTCTATGTAAATATCTTAAAGTAACTGTTAATTGGAATTGGTTAGATTTTATATATCTTACATTTGTGTGTTTGTATATAAAGTGGATAACTATATACATACGGAAGTTTACTATTAGTTTGAACATATATTAAAATTTTTAACTTATTGTTATGCACATTTCCTTGTTTACTTTCAGATTTTATCAGACTTCACATTTATCAAATCCTTAATTTTTGTAATTACTATCATAAATTACCATATTGTTTCCCTTATAAGATGCACTTTTTTGTGTCTAAAATTTATCTGAATTTTTAGATAACTTTTAGGTACAATTAAGATGTATCCTATAATCAAATCCATGCAACAAACAAAGCGATAATAAATACAAATACGTTGCACTAACCTTGTATAGCTTTAATTTATATACAAGGGTAGTGCTACATTTGACTTGCAGATTAGTAATTTATAAGTCAAATATACCTCACACTGTGAAGAATTTCTTTTTCTCAGAAAAGATACAACAAATGTGACATACCCAATACAATGGTACATCATGTAAGGTAAAAAATATGGTAAATACCAATAAATAATAATGTAGTGCAGTGATAAACAATCTATGGCCAAAAGGCTGCGTGTGGCACATGAGGTCCTAATATGTGGCCCATGGCTTTGACAATGTGATTTTGTTGTTGTTGTTTTCTTCCTCATTCCATTATGTAATCTTAATTAAGATGTAGTTCATGATGAAAAAACACTCAAAGTAAATTAGACCAGTAAAAAAGATATGAATAAACTACATATTACTAGCTTCTTGATAACAAGCACTGAGTTCAGTGTTAACATGATTTTCTTATATCGCAAGTATATAATACTCATCGAAAGTACTTGCGATATAAGAAAATCGTGTTAATGCTGAACTCCGTGCTTGTTATCAAGAAGCTATACAATTTTGGCGCGAGTTTTATTTATTTAACTACTTCTATACATATTACTAGTTTGCACATCACTAGCATATATTATTTTAGCACCTAGTCTGCTGGCAGTTATGAAATATGTCAATATTTAGCAGGCTTAAAGCTTGAAACTACATAAGAAAAAATGTATATAGTCTGCCTGAAGACTACAAAATTTAGTTGGGATATTCATCCAGAAAAGGATATTTACCATTGATGTAATGTATTGATATTTAATGCAGTTTTAATTTTATATATGTTTTAATTTAGAATGCCAAATCATATTACATTAAAAAAGAAATATCATGATTTTACTTTGAAAAAAAAATGCTTCTTATATAGAGAAAAATGTTCTATTTTGCTGATTTGTTTTATAAATATTCATTTGTTTTGAAGATTTGTGATTTTGTTTATTAATTTCAAATTTATATATTTTATGCATTAGTAATATAAATTTAAAATTATACAAGAAAACGTTCATTGTCTGTAATGGTAGAGTTTGATATAATTTAATTCAAGTATTGCTGATACCTGGATCAGAATCTATAGTGAAGATGACAGTTTTAGAATTTTTGGATATTTATTTATATGCAGACATTTGTTTGATGTTTATACCCAAAAATACAATTGTATTGTTGAAGTTACGTCTATGTAAATATCTTAAAGTAACTGTTAATTGGAATTGGTTAGATTTTATATATCTTACATTTGTGTGTTTGTATATAAAGTGGATAACTATATACATACGGAAGTTTACTATTAGTTTGAACATATATTAAAATTTTTAACTTATTGTTATGCACATTTCCTTGTTTACTTTCAGATTTTATCAGACTTCACATTTATCAAATCCTTAATTTTTGTAATTACTATCATAAATTACCATATTGTTTCCCTTATAAGATGCACTTTTTTGTGTCTAAAATTTATCTGAATTTTTAGATAACTTTTAGGTACAATTAAGATGTATCCTATAATCAAATCCATGCAACAAACAAAGCGATAATAAATACAAATACGTTGCACTAACCTTGTATAGCTTTAATTTATATACAAGGGTAGTGCTACATTTGACTTGCAGATTAGTAATTTATAAGTCAAATATACCTCACACTGTGAAGAATTTCTTTTTCTCAGAAAAGATACAACAAATGTGACATACCCAATACAATGGTACATCAAGTTAATCATGATCTGTTGTGAACTTTGATTTTTTTAATGCTCTTTCATTCGAATGTTTATTCAAATATATAATTTATTATATGTGAAATTCTTACATTTAGTAANCTAACCTTGTATAGCTTTAATCTATACAAGGGTAGTGTTACATTTGACTTGCAGGTTAGTAATTTATAAGTCAAATATACCTCACACTGTGAAGAATTTTCTTTTTCTTCAGAAAAGATACAACAAATGTGACATACCCAATACAATGGTACATCATATAAGGTAAAAAATATGGTAAATACCAATAAATAATAATGTAGTGCAGTGATAAACAACCTATGGCCAAAAGGCTGCGTGTGGCACATGAGGTCCTAATATGTGGCCCATGGCTTTGACAACGTGATTTTGTTGTTGTTGTTTTCTGCCTCATTCCATTATGTAATCTTAATTAAGATGTAGTTCATGACAAAAAAACACTCAAAGTAAATTAGACCAGTAAAAAAGATATGAATAAACTACATATTACTAGCTTCTTGATAACAAGCACTGAGTTCAGTGTTAACATGATTTTCTTATATCGCAAGTATATAATACTCATCGAAAGTACTTGCGATATAAGAAAATCGTGTTAATGCTGAACTCAGTGCTTGTTATCAAGAAGCTATACAATTTTGGCACGACAATTATTTATTTAACTACTTCTATACATATTACTAGTTTGCACATCACTAGCATATATTATTTTAGCACCTAGTCTGCTGGCAGTTATGAAATATGTCAATATTTAGCAGGCTTAAAGCTTGAAACTACATAAGAAAAAATGTATATAGTCTGCCTGAAGACTACAAAATTTAGTTGGGATATTCATCCAGAAAAGGATATTTACCATTGATGTAATGTATTGATATTTAATGCAGTTTTAATTTTATATATGTTATCAGGGATGTGTAAACTTCATTAACTTTCTCCATCTTTTGATTGCAATTGCTGAATATGTAACAAAAACATTCCAGTAACAAAACAGGAAAGAACTTAAATTTTTGTGATGTATTTAGTGTTACAGAACAGTCCCATTTGCAGATGATGTTACTCTTTGATTATAATCATCTGTTATGAAGTCTCAATAAGTATTATTATTAACAATGTTTAACTATAGATACAAAGAATCTATATAATTATCTTTTGAGTACTTTTGTTTAAAAAAATATGACTATTTTGATGTCGTAAGTTTGTTGGATTAATTGCATTAAATTAATGTAATATTCTCTTTGATAGTATTGCATTAATTTTATGTAATTTATTTGTTTTTATGAAACATATTTAATTAATGATATAAATAAATGTTAGATCACAATTTTTGATTTTGAATTAGAATTATTATTGTAAACTATCCATTTTTACTCTGGAAAGATGTCACAAGTGTAAATGCAATATACTTCAATAGATTGCTTGTCACATTTCTTCTGGATCATGTTATTGTTTATAATACTTTTGGAGATGTGCTACATACATACAAGCTTTATAAAAGTTGCCAAAAATAAATTTATTGATCTTGTAAGTTGTTACAATGGGAAACAGTACTAAAGTAATACATCACTGATTGTTTATATTGTTTCTAATATAAGTATCATGTTAGTAAATATTAGAAAAGAAATTTTTAAAAAGAAACTTAAAAGTTCAGTTAATTGTAATGTTTTGTGATCAAAGTTTACATGATTTCCATTCCTGTTTTTTGCTTTATTTAACTTACTTTTTGATATTATAAAATGAAGCTAAATTTCTAAAACCACTTTTTAAATTTTGACACAGAATTAACAAATTTTTGTTTGTTTTATTTATTTATATATAGTGAACATAAATTGCTTTTCTTAATAGGTAATAAATATAAAATTTATGAAAGCTGCATACAGTAATTGTAAAATCTAATCATTTCGATTTTGTTTTTCTGAAGCTTTTGTATCTGTTTTTCAAATTTTGAAATAGGTCTTCATTAACTTTCTGGATGTACATGTATAAAGAGCTCAATAGTAAACATTTAAGTAATTATATTTTCCATAAATTACATTTTATAAGAAACAAAAGATAGGTCGTACAGGGTTAAACAGGTCATTGTGTTGTCTATTTTTTGTTATGGTGATTACATTTATTTATTTAAATATATATTTCAATACAAATTATAAATAATCTTCATAATTTTAATGCATGATAAGTTAAACAGTTCAATAAATTTTAAACAAGTCAGAAAATAATGGTAATAATCATATGCTCCATTCATACAACAGTTTAAGTTGATCAGGTGACTATAAGTGATATGTTAAAATTATTAATTACATGATCTGTTTGAAAACTCTTGCATTCTTTATATACCTAGATCAAGAAGTTTAATTTCAGTTTTTGTGAAACTTTGACAAAGAATTTGTTGAAAAAAATTGTATTTATTTCACTTTAATTATATAGATGATTCTATTACTAGAAATGTACTTTCATTAATTGTAATGAAAATTTATTGTTTGTGATGTTTTTGACTTTTGTAATAATTTCAAATTAAAAATATGCATGTTGTTAGCATTATTGTTGTTTTGTTTTGAAGTCGGTTTTAAATGATTTCAAACTCATAAAATTGTTTTGAATAATTTTTTGCAATATCTATATCATTGCATAACTATTTTTTTACATACTATGACCACATTATTAAATATATGCAATTTTTGATTGATTTTTTGATTTATGAAATAAACAAAAACTTTTCAAATACATAACAAAGAAAAATAATGAATAAAATTTAATATTAAAAAATGCTTAGTAAATTTCAATTATTTTTAATTTATAAATCAAATTTTTAGATTTTTAATTCTAAGATTGTATTAAAGGAAAGTATAATGAGTGACAATTAATTAGAATTATCAATAATTTTGTTTCATTTATGTAATTATTCTATAAACTGGAGGGAATGCCAGAAATAAAAATCCACTCCTTTTAAAATATGCTCCAGAAACCAAATATTAATGAAACAAAATGTTTTTGACAAAATATTTTTGAATCTTTTCATTCAAAAATATTCAACTGATGAAGAGCTATAAACTCAGATCAAAAACATTTTTATTTCGTTAAAATTTGTTTCTGGTTATTAAGGTATTGATTTTTTATTTCTATTATTATATATAATTATAGTTATATTTCAAAATTCTTAATATTATAAGTTTAATGTGTGATTTACTTTTACATCATATTGGTGTGTTCTTTGTAGGTTATTCAAAAGAAAAAGTTATCAGTTTAAGTTCACTGAGTTTTACTACTATATATAATTTACCTTTTTGTACTTAATTTCTGTATAGTTTGCAATCATGCATTTAGCAACTTTGCAAATTATTTACTTAGAATATTTCTGAAAATAATTACATAATAGTACAGTTAGTCACAATAAATTCAGACTTTAGGAATTATAACAATAGAATGCTAATTTAGAAATTCTAGTTATAATGATACTTATGAAGAAAGTTAGTTTACTGTGAAATGGTTTATGTAGTGTACTGTTAGGAGTGGTAAATAAGTGATCAAAATAAGTGAATGAACTAGCATTTTTTTTTATAAAAACGAAAATCAAATATTTGATAATTTATTTTAGCATTATTTAAAAAATTCTTTTTTATTAAAGTTTTAGAATATCTTTTAATAGTAAAATATTTCATTCTATTTCTAATAGTGGTCAAAAGCATTTTTATTTTAAATCAATAGTTTTAAATAAATGTTTGAGATAACTTCTCTAATTTATCTTCAACGTTAACAATAACAAAGATAAGTTAAAAATTCTCTATAATAAAATAATATATTCAGATAATGGCTTTAGAAGTTTAAATAAATTTTATAATTTTTTTAAATTGAAATTACAAAAAATATCTACTGTATTTCTGTACAGATAAGAGCATGCTCTTATATGTGCAAGCTTGTATTTGCTTATAAGAGCACTGCACTGCTATGTCATTATAAATTTAATATAAATATACTGATACAATAACTATTCAGTGACACCCATTGATTTGTGATTTATATTAACTATTATTAAAGATAGTAAGTTATTTTAGGTACTTTTTAAAATTTTTCCCCCCCATCTATAAGAGGATACTCTGTATACAGAAATATGGTATGAAACAAATTTTTTCTTTAGGAACTATAACTTATTAAACCAAACAAAAATCTGTTGTTAAACAATATATATTGTATAAATATTGTCTACTTGGACCTTGTTTATTAATAGGACTTATACTGGTGAAGTTTCTGATTAGCAAAGAGAAGAGATCCAGGTAAAAATAAAGATATTTTGTTTTGACTTTTAAAACTAAGATCTCTTTTTTGCAAATCAGAAATTTCACTAGTATAATAAGTCCTATTAATAAACAATGTTCAAGTAGACACTGTTTTACATTTCTGTGTAAATATTAAGGACATGGAGGTAAAAAAAATTATATACAGGTAGCCTCGGTTTACGCCAGTTCAATTTATGCCACTGCGCAATTTGCCGTTTTGCTGTGTAATTCCCTGATTTTCGCTACGCTAGATTTGACTAGATGTTGTCCAAATTTGACCAATCCTAGCGAGACATGAGTCCACTACGACACCACATGTCATGGCAGAATTGTGGTTCATTGGGATTGGTCAGATCTAGACCAATAGAGAATGTTCCACAAACCGTTAGATTTGAATGAGCTGCAGACCCAACATAGATCTACAGAACAAATAAGAAACTCCAAAGAGTTATGAAAACGGCCGATCTGAAGCGTATCCTTTCAACTATGGAAAGTTTGATGGATGAACTTTGTGAATTAGACAATGATTGGGAGTGAAGTGCAAATATAAAAAGGAGCATCACCGCATCCATTCGACCATATTCCGAAATTCTTAATGAAAGAAAACAAAAATGTAAACAATTAAAGATGGATACTTTTTTCCGAAAAATGTAAGAGATCCAAAAATAAAATTTTTTAATAAAAACATTTCACTTTATTTTATGATAAAATACATTTTAAAAATTAAATTTATATGTATTTTGTATTCTATTGTATTAATAAACAAAATTATTTGCTTACTTTTCACTTATAGAACATAACCCTATACCTCACTGTAAATATGGGTTCATTTTACACCGATTTGATTTGCGCCAGCTTTTGTAGGAACGGAGCTGCGGTGTAAACTGAGGGCTACCTGTATTGTATTTCCTCTATTCTAAGATTTACTTTTTTAACTGGTTTTTTTTTTTCCTGAAAAAGCATCAAATTTTAAGATACCTTTATCTTAATTTGCAGTCAAAAACATCAGCAGTCATCATGAGTAGAACACATACTACATTATTCACCAATATTAGATATTTTCAGCTATACTACTAATAAAGTCATGTCAGTTTAAATGTGACTGCTTAATTTAAACTAGAAGCTGTTGCTTTGTATATGCTGAGTATAGGAATAGAGTTTCCAAACATTACCCTTTTTTTTTTGGCATTTGTATTGTTTTTATAACTTCTTAATTAAATGAAACAAAATGCAATGAAATTAAGTTTTTTTAAATTTTTCCTCAATAAAAAAAATTTTAAACTTTAAAGTTATGGTGTATTTTAGAATTTAGGTAATTGTTAATATATTCTAAGGTAACTATAAATAATTCAAATTATAAGCCATGTGAAGTAAAGACATATTTTAAGTATGAACCATGTTTATATCTAAATAATTACTTTAAATTTGTAGACATTACAAGAATCAAAGTTCTAAAATTAATAGTTTTATTTACAAAATGCCAAAGTTACAAATATTTTCTTAATGAAATAACGTAGTATAAATAATAAACATACAATACAATAATTGTACATTGGACATTTTATTTATTTTTTATAAGTTTCTTCAATTATATTCAAGAAATTAGCAAAATAAAATCTACATCTGTGTAAGAATAATTAAACTTGATCAGACTATTTTACTGTTATTACTAAAATGAATAAGCACATTTTTCAATAAAGGTACACACTACTAACCACAATCGTACCCAGCAAAAATAAACAAATATGTAACCAACACCTTATTATTCGCTGAGAGATTTTTTATTCAAACAAACGTTTTCGATCCACTCAATAGATCATCATCAGGTTAAATGGAATACTTCATAAATGGAAGAATAAGTTCAAAATTCAAAAATACCAAAAACCGTTAGCATATCAACTAATAAGAATAAACAATAAATTGTAAATGATACATATAAGTAAAAATAAATAACATATTACAAATACTAAATATTAATGCTGTCTATCATAACTAAACAGAGTTTCCTTTAATTCGTACTAGAGTTCATGCGCCAATTTTGTTTTTAACGGCATACTTCCGTGCCGAGGGAAGACCCTCTGCTTCCCTGGTGTTAATGCATCTTTCTTTAAGCTTGCTTTTGTAAATTTTCATGTTTTCAGCCGTTTTTGCCAAAGTTGGAGAGAGTATCTGTTTCAGGACTTCCGCTTCATGCCATCAAACCAGGGAACCTTCTGCTTGCACCATCTGGGTCAGATACTGTTACAGTATCTGGGCCAGTAATAGCTTCCCTACGAGAACCAGCTATTAGGAATAAAAAAAAGAATACATAGGGGTTACTACTAGAAACCTAGGTGTAAGGATCATAGAACACAGGTATGATATTAGAAAAGGGTCAAATACAACAGTACTGGCTCAGATGGTGCAAGCAGAAGGTTCCCTGGTTTGATGGCATGAAGCGGAAGTCCTGAAACAGATACACTCTCCAACTTTGGCAAAAACAGCTGAAAAGATGGAAATTTACAAAAGCAAGCTTAAAGAAAGATGCATTAACACCAGGGAAGCGGAGGGTCTTTCCTCGGCACGGAAGTATGCCGTTAAAAACTTAAAATTGGCGCATGAACTCTAGTATGAATTAAAGGAAACTCTGTTTAGTTATGATAGACAGTATTAATATTTAGTATTTGTAATATGTTATTTATTTTTACTTACATGTATCATTTACAATTTATTGTTTATTCTTATTAGTTGATATGCTAATGGTTTTTGGTATTTTTGAATTTTGAACTTATTGTTCCATTTATGAAGTATTCCATTTAGCCTGATGATGATCTATTGAGTGGATCGAAAACGTTTGTTTTGAATAAAAAATCTCTCAGCGGATAATAAGGTGTTGGTTACGTATTTGGTACACACTACATTCTGCCCATGTTTTGAATGGATTCGGCCAATTGTAGTGACATTCAAAGATGAAGAATAGTTCCATCTTTATTACAGATCCCATTTGAGAGCAAGCTATAAAAAACTAACATACAAATTAAGTTTGGAATTACAACCAATCTGTACCATTTGTGATACTCCTTTTTTAGTTTGGCACATGCTATTAACCTGTCCCCAATGTAACGCAGCCACAGTACATCACTTTAACCAGCAAGGATTTTCAGATGATAATGCATCTGAAAATCCTTGGACAATCTGTTTGGGAACAATAATCAACTCAAACCAATCTCTGTCATTTTTTGTAGACAAATTTACACACTAAACTATATCATTACTGTATGAATATCTTTGTTTACCAAAATATCTGTATACTATATAACTGGTCCAAAAATTAACCTGCTTGATACTCTGGCCTATCAAGACCTATGTCTGGTACATGGATCTTGATCCAAACCTATAACACTACTACAAACAATTACAGTAACAACAATATTACAAACCCATGAGCAAGAAGCATCATGAAAAACAATTTGAAAAGATTGGAATGAAGAAAATTCAATGAATAAGGATGTTTCTATGATGTTACATGTAAAAGTTTTGTTTTATGATTATTAATAAAAGTAGTAGTTACAAAGACTGATTCATGCATATATAGTTTCAAAATAAATCAATACATTATACTACAAAATATTATAAACAAGAATTTGAATACTGAAGTAATGTTATATTTCAAACAAAAGGTAAAATCATTTAAAAAGCTTTTTTAAATTCAGTTTTAATAATAAAAGTTATTAAATTATATTTATTTATAAAATAGTTGCTTTAATAAATCTTGGAAAATGTGACAATTATAATCTTTATTTCAAGCTTTGCTGCTTAACAATGATAGTATAATGATATACTGTAGATTGACTTAATTCTAAATGTGGAACAGATTAAAGTATTTACAATTCATTAACAATACTTTCAACACTGCCAACACTGCTTGTTAAGGAAACCAAAAAATTTTATTTTGTGAACATTCTTTACTCTGAACCATCTTAAGTATTAAATACATTACAAGAATTAAGAACAGTGAACTCTAAGCTGTTCTTTATATTGTTCTTAGAACTTGTAATGTATTTAATGCTGGAGATGATTAGAGTTGAAATATTCCTGTAATAAGTTTTCGCTTTCCTTAATAAGCAAGTGTTTGGGGTATTGATTAATTACTGTCAAGTTTTGTGGAATATCAGAATTTGCTAACTTCAGTAATGTAAAATAATCTAGTAAAATCTTGATGTGAAAATTTAAGGAGATTGGGGCCTGATACCTATTTAGTCATATAGTCAATTCAGAGATTTTGTTGTGGATGGAGGACATGAGGTAGGACTTTGTGTTTACACGAAAAGAGGCTTTCTGCAATCTTAAAATTTCAACATCAGAAATCTCTCCTTCCAAGATAATCCCAGATAAGAGTTCTTGGATTGTAAGTTAAAATTTCTTTGATATCTTGATTGGTCCTGGGACAGTGCTATCAATGTTTCCGGTGGTGGGATAGATGTCAATCTGTGAGAGGGTGACTGAGACAGAGGTAGGATCAAAGACAGAAATAAAAAATGATTGACATTTGGAACACTTAAGTGAAGAAGCCATTGCATTCTTGAAATTAGAGTTTTTTTTTTTTAAAAATTGTCCCTGAATCAAATATTTTGTTGGTTGTCATCTCTTCTCATTTCCCTCTAATTGGTCTTTTCTCTGTATCCAGATGAATATAGACCAGATTGGGTCATAAAATAGGTCAGTCTTCAATGTTCAACCTGCATTTTGACTCCATCCAAATAGTTTGGTGAACTTTGAAACTTTTGCTCCTATTTTTGAATGTTATGTTTTCCCTTCTGACATCTACGAGTAAGAATTTAAACTGTTTTAATATGACATTTCTTACTAAACAAGACCTTCTTTGTTTTACCATTATTTTGTCATTTTTACAAGTGCTAAAGTCAAAGTTTACCTTCTTGGTCTGACATACTAAAATTTGACATGTGAGATCAAGTCTTACTCATGATCTCACATTAGTTTGTTTGGCTTACAATTGGATTTATAGTCTTTATACATACAAAACACGTACCATTTAAAATATTACTTATTACCTTAATCATTCTTCATGTTCTTTTAATTTTTTGTAACTTTCCCAATCTATTTCTGATACAAAGCTGTTTGACAGTATTTTTATTCTTATCAAACAAAATTTATTGGGCTGCAATTTGAAAAAAATTTAGACCTATAAATTCCCACTGTTGTTTGTCCATCTATCTTTCCTTAATTAATCTCAAGAATTGCATAGATAGGTGAAAGACAAGACCAGATATGGAAACCTTAGGGGCAGAAGGCCCCAATTAACTATATATGAACTTCCAATGTAAACTGAAAGTCATGTTATTTCAATTCAAAACTTTCCTCTGAAAGCAGTTAATAGATGACTGGCATGACTATTGTTAAAAGTATGATGTACAGGACCAAGCCACTTAATTTGACAATCGCCACTTCAAATTAAGTGGCGATTGTCACAACACCAGGCTGCAATTTTCAATGTTACAATAAATAATTGCTTGTAATAAATAATTTCCGTAATGTGTTAAAATAATAAGAATTAAATATATAAACTTGGTAATAATATTTTCAATGTAATTTTTTTGTATATAAATCAGATTCTGGTCCAGTTCATGATAGACAGTTTTATTTTACTATATAAAATTCTTTCATTATAATAATTTATTACAAAATATAGTTGACTATTATGATTAAAAATGTTTCATAAATAAATATGTATATTGCAAATTTATATCATCCCAAAGATGGAATGTCTCAAATAGTTTTTTAAACAAAATTCTGTCATAGATTTATCATATGGTTATATTATAATTTGATTATTATAAATGGAAAAGTATAATTTCATTTTAATTATGTTGACAGTTATTTCATGGTATAATTCTTTAGATTTTATAAAAATTTTTCTTAAAATATTAAGTATACTTTTTTGATTTTGGTATTAGTGATGATGATCATGTTTTTGTTTGCAAGAAATAGTAAATTGAAGAAAAATACATTATTGTGTTTATTTTGATATAATATTGGGAATATTTTTGAACATACTGTAAAATTATTATTATATTATCAACAACATTTGTTTCAATTTGATTAGATACAAGAGTTAGAATATTGATTTATTTTTCTTAATTTTGACTGAATGATCAAGATATAGAAATAAAATTTAATATTTAATATATTCAATTTTTAAGAATTTTGTTTAGATGAAATAGACTGGTATCAGGAGATGATCATTATCAAATAAACAAAATTGTTAATTACAGTTTGAATGAATTCTTCTCAATTAGGCATTTTTATAAGATCAAAGAGCATTGATTTGATTGATATGAATAAAAGTAATTAGGAAGAGTTTTTTCTGTTAATGTGCACCATTTATTATACAGAGAAATTTATTTTAATACTAAATACCTATTAAAAAGTTTTTACTGTACTAAATGATATTTAAAATATTGACGAGCTTTTATCCAAAAGATAGAATTCATTGTTTTTTATAGTAAAAAGTTTAATATTATGTTAAATTTAGTGTTTAATAATCCAGATAGGGCAGATATGCTCTCATTCTATTCATTAAAAATGTAAATATTTATAAGTATTGCATTTTTTTTTCTTTCTTTCAATAACTCATCAGAATAATTTAAACTTTAAAAGAATTAATTTTGCAGAAGAAATTAATATTAGAAATAAATATAATAATTATAGTTAATCTAAAACATTTATGCTTTAATAATAATTTGAATATGAGCTATAAAGAATTTATAAATTATGAATCAATTAGGTTATTGTTAGAACTATAAACTTTATCATCACATGTAAATATCTGTTACAGATTTATGTGGAAATTTTATTTCCAGATATGAAATATGGATTTAGATCTATAAATAGATAATTGTTTTATCCTTTAATTATATAAATTTTCTAAACAAAAATATTCATTGTGATTCTGTATCTTTTTAACAATGTGTTGTTAATAAAAGTGTGATGTTTTAATAACAAAGTACATTCTTTCTTCAAATAAATTGTTTTGAATATATCTCATAAGAAAAAATCAATGATTGTTCTTGAGATTTATCACATTTCACTATAAGCATTAAAGATTAGTTTTATCCAAATATGTTTTTTCTAAACAAAATTTTATAAATTAGCATTACAATCTAACTTATAAGAAAAACTTTACAAATATTTTAAATTAACTTTGATAGAGAATTTAAAACATATATTTTAATATTCTGTTTGTAATTTTGATATTTTTTTATTTGTGTAATGAATTAATATTGTATCTTTTCTCATTTAAAAAAATGTATGCTTAATATTAATTTATAAAGTAATTAAAGTATAATATAATATATTGCAATAACCAAAAAAAATTACTTTAAATTAGGTGAATGATTTAAAATAAAATATACAAATTTTAAATTAATGTTTTTATCTGTTAACAAGGAATTTCTATGCTGAAAGCTAGCACTTTCTTGTTCAGAGATTATTCATCTCTCTAGTGTTAAGATATTTACAAAATTTACAAAAATTTAATTTAAAAGCAAAATTTGGAATATTTAATATATCAAAATTTGTCTTTTATGAATTTCTAATGCATTAACAATTTGCTTTTATATAAAAAGAAATTTGATTAAAATAAAATTATTTGTGAATCTGTTTAAAGCTTATTTGTTAGTCATGATGTTATTTGCTAGTCATGACACTCATGGTTATTTGCTAGCTATAATTGAGTATCAGACAAACAACACTAGATGAATTACTTACTGATTAATATTAATTACAATTAATAATCCTTTGATTTGTACACTTTTTGTTTTAACAAATTCTCATAATGTCAGAGTTAATAAAACCAGAATTTCCATTAATTGTTGTGTCATTTATTTATATAGCTTAATGTTATCAGTATTGTTCAGTATAAGAAAAAATTAATATTTTAAATAAGTAAATATCCATATGATAAGGTACAGCCTGCTGCACCATGAAAATTACAATACCATCTGAAGATTTGTGATACTTAAAATGTTTGTAATTTTGAGTATTCTGAGAAAACTCTTCCTTTTTAAAGGAAAATATCTGCAGATAATTAACTTCCAATGTATGTTTTCACCTTGTAGTCATTTAATTTAGTATATTGCCATATTGAATGTATTAAGTATTGATTAATTAGTTATGTACTGATGATGATAATAAGTATTTGTTTTCTTTCAAAAATTTTCTTAACAAGTAATGTTTTTACAAAATTGAATTTTTATGGAGTAAATAAGAGATGAATTTTCTTAAAAGATGAATAAACTATAATTTTTTATACTAGAAAATTTCACTTTATTAATATTCTTTGTAGAATTTTACTATGTAATTTTTAAAATTTGTAAAAATATTCAAATTAACAATACTTAATTATATATCGAGAATATTTGCTAAAAATTATATATTCTATATTTACTATTAGTAATATACAATTAGAAACAATTGTTTATAATTACAGTAGTGCCTCATATTTCAAATTTAATTTGTTCCAGGAGGCTGTTTGAACTCTGAATTGTTTGAAGTCCAAATCCATTTTCTCCAGCAATTAATCTATTCCTAGACATTAATCAATATCCATTTCAGTAAACTTAACAGCAAATACACATAATTTAAGGTAAAAATAACACAATTAAATGTCTAAATAATAAATTAAAACCAGAAAATCTAGCAAAAAATTTTCTGGTGTTTATGAAGGTATATCTTATCCAGTTGTTAAGGGGCTTGCTTAATACATTAAAACATGAAAACAGTAAATAAGCTACATAAATACTGTGTAATAAAACAAAAAATTCCATTTATTGTAGCTTAGTGAGGAGTGGTGATTCCTTGTTTCTTAAGGTCACTATGCAGCATGCTTGGTTTTCTCACAAATAATCCTCTCAGAAATGATATCACTAGTGTTACCACCCATCCAGTTTTCACCTGAATAGTCCGGGAATTGAATCACTGTCTGGCTGAACTATTAATTTTGTCTGGGAATTTCGTAGAAATTGTGAAATTACGATGAAACAAGGTTCTTGCAAATATTTTTACAAATTTACACTATTTTAACAGCGAAAGAACTCACACTCACTGAAACTCATCTGCAATTCTGCCATGTTAGTCTGTTGCAACTTTAGTTTTGCATTGCTGACCTTAGTTGAGGGTCATCCATTGTTATCAGGGTGAAAAAACATTGATGATAATCATACACCTTTGTAAAATATGAATTCAAAGTTGTTTGTTATGCCTTATTTTTCCTCTCCTTGAAAATTTTACAAGAATCAAGGCTTCATTTAAACTCCTCCATACAAATTATTACAAAAAGCTTCATGTCCTTTGATTATTATATTTTTCTCTTCTATTAATATAGCTACCAATTTAGCTAATGAGGATTTATCACACCAATTAAAAAGGGGACTAGATTAGAACTTCTTTATTCTTTAAATTAACTCCAAAGTGTACATTTTGGGTCTTTTGGCCCCTCTTCAGTTGGAGTAGAAAGAATAAAGTAGTTCTAGTCTGGTTACCTTTTTACGTTAGCATTCCTTGTATTTTAATTATTTATTCATGGACTTGCGCACTATAGATTAAGAAAGTTTGAAAGTTTAAAAATGTTCCATAATAGGTTTCGTTTGGTAAAAATCGGAATTTTTCTATTCTTTCCTGAAGAAGGTCAATTAACTGACCGAAAATGTTAGATGATGTAATAAAATACTGCATTTTTAAGGTTTAGTTTGGTTACCTTTTTTGATCATGGTGTGATAAATCCTCATTAATAGCCACTTAGACATTCTTATAAAGTCACTTTGCTCCCAGTCAGGGTCTATTTTTTCAACGCTTTTCAATGAGTGTTGAGAAATTTATCTATCTGTTACTAAAGACTGCCTTACTGCTGCAACTAATGTTGAGAAATGTAGAAATTGTTTAGAAGGTAACTACTGATACCTTTCAAGTTATGAACTGATGCAATTTATTGATGACTTGAATATCAAGAAATGGATTAACTTAGTTTCTTTTATTTTAAATTACTGTTGTTTTTTCTAATTTTATTATCCAATAACTTTCTTTAAAATGGTAAAATACTATGTGAACAATAAACACTTTAGAATAAATAAACTTAGAATCACTGCTAAAGCAAAGTTGATACCAACAGTACTATCAGGCATGAAAATAACTGATTTGTATTTAGAACTATCAAAAAATATTCTATATTGTGAAAAAAAATTGAAATTTTTTAGGGAAATTTTAAAACTGGCATCTAGAATATTAAACAATAAAACAAACATCGATTTGGCTTGTTGGAGTTCAGATTAGTAAAGGCTTGGATTAGTGAGTTGCTCTGCATTTGATTTTTAATGGTCTATTCATCTATTCCATTATATTACTAGTGTGAGGATATTAGAGTAAAATAAAATGAAAGAACTTACTTAAACTAATTGGTATTATTTTTTTGAATTTATGTATTAACAAATATCTTTTTAGGAAGTTGAGAATATGCAAGAAATACTTGTATAGATGACAAAGAATAAATACTTAAATATGATTACTTATTCAAATTTAACTGTTCTTGTTTTGTGGAATGACTGGAAATTAAATTCTATTAAATTGATTTTTTCATTCGCTAGCAAGTGAATAAGAACTGAACACTTCATGTCATTGAATATTATAGACAATAAAATTTTTTTGAATTTATTTTAACACATTTATTATTATATATTTTATTAATATTAATTGATAAATAAAACAAAAATGAAGCAATATAATAAAAAAGAAAAATTTTATCATTCATAAGCATTTATATATTTGATAATGATTAAGAGATTTCATCAATATTTCTTTTTTGATTTTACTTGTTTTATAGCTATCATGAAGTGTAATAGAAAAAATGTTTTAGTCTAATGTTTGAGATGGTGCCTCCTAAATGGCATACCAGTAAGTTTCAAGCTTCTGATGGCTGTTAGAGAAATAGTTTATATTGTAGAGCACATTATGCAAAAAAAAGTTTTATTTTTGTCGTAGCAGTTTTCTATAGAGCATAAACCACCATGAGTTATGCTACTGTGATAAAAAGTATTGGGAATGGTTCATTTAAACTGCATGTGTGCAAGAGGGTGCTGCTGTTGTTTGGTATGACTTTCATTGACATCTATCAGCAAGTTGTATGTCATCGTCTGTTTTCATTTGCAAATAAATGCTTGTTTTGTGTGTGAAGAAATTTTGCACCAGCAATTTTTCAAAATATCACTGTAATTGAGCAAAGAACATGTATTAATATTTGTTTTTGCAGCAAATATTGCAAAAAGCCTTTGGTGGTGATAGTCTATCAAACACAAAAGTTTTTGAGTGGTACAAGATGTTCAAGGTAGGCAGAGAATATTTCAAAGAAGAATCGTGTTCTGGTATACCATCCACTTCAACTGATGAACAACACATCACTCGAGTCAGAGATTTGGTCCTCAATAATCATCACTTAACAATTAGGGACATTTTTGAACATGTTCCAGTATCATTTGGATCTTGACTGTCAAGCAATTTTAAAAGATCATTTGGGCTTGCAGCACATTTGCTTCTCAAGTGGCTGAGGAAATGCTTTTCTTTCTCAAGGTAAATTGTTCTTAGAATGCATTATCATGGGTCTATACATGGGTCTATACTTTTCACACCAAAACATTGTTGCAATTAAGTGAATGGCACTTGAAAAGTGAAATGAGACTGAAAAGACCATGTCAAAGTCAGAAATTCGGGTTGTTTTTTTTTTTTTTTTTTTTTAGTTGTGGAGTTATGCATAATGAATTCCTTCCAACTGGCCGAACTGTCAGCCAAGAATATTATTTGAGCATTTTGCATCATTTGCATGAAGCAATTTGTAGAAAACAACCTGATTTGTCGTGAGAAACATCAGATTTTGCACCACAATAATGCACCTGCTCACAATGCGCTTGTTTGTGAATTTTTGGCCAAAAGTTCAGCAAATACAGTTCTACAATCTCCGTATTCATCTAATATGGCACCATGTGACTATTTCCTGTTTCTTCGACTAAAATTTTCACTTTGTGGTCACTGTTTTGAGTCGATTGATACCATAATACAAAATTTGTCGAGAGTCCTGAAGGGCTTTAACAAAAATGACTTTAAAGCATGTTTTGAGGATTGGGAAAAAAGTTGGCATAAGTACATTGCAGTGGGAGGGGGTTACTTTAAAGGGAATGAAATAAATTTTTATGAATTAATAAAATTTTCAAACTTTGAATTTAACCATTTCAGATACTTTTTGATCTTGAGTCAAATCTCAGTTAATATATTATTCATATATGTTATTCGTTTATACAGAATCTGCATTAATATGAAGTAATTTGTTGTCTTGTGGACAAAGATAGGCATTTCACTGTTAAAGATTTCAGTTAATACAAATTTTTATTTTTGGGGGTCTCCAGAACGAATTAATTAAATTCCCATTAAAACCTATGGTAAATTGATAATTGGTTAACGAACAATTCAGATAGCGAACAGAGTCTTGGAATGGATTATGTTCTTTAACCGATCACCCACTGTATACTGCTTCCAGTTTTCCCTAAAGTCATACAAGCCACTGCACTTTTCAACATTTTTGGTGGCCACAACGCTTATGACATTAATGTTTTCATTGTTGACAGTGTAGTCATTGGTCATATGCCACATCAAAAATGTTCACTCCAACTCAGAATTATTCTCTCTTGTAGCCAGCATTTTGTATGCTGTGACGATGCTGATTGATTAATTAAGACAGTTGACCTGCATGCTGAAAATCAGAAATTTTTTGTTTTCTCTTTCTGCTCTGTAGGTACTAAGAGAGCTTTTTCTTTTTCTAGGGTTATCAAGAGTTTAGCTTGTCCATAATAGGGTGGCTGAGTGATGAGGGACAGTGCTCAACATATCCAGGGAGACCACCCACAAAAAATTCTTGGAATTTTTCTACCTGTCCTGATTTTATCCTGTGTCCTCCAGAGTGTTAGGCTGAAGCCTTAATTATTGTAGCCATCTCTCTGGCAAAGTTTATAGGATTGGGAGATTTTTAATTAAGAATCTGTAGTTTTATGAAATAGTTCTTATTATTAATTGTTTTAATAATGGAAATAACAAAACAAGCGAATTACAATGTTAAGCACTATAATTAATTCATAATTTTAAAATTAAAAATAAGCGTTTCCATTGAAATCCAAGCAAATAAGATATAAATTTGTAAAGCTTGAACTAGGCTTGTGTTTTTACACATGTCTAGTTTATGAGTTCAATTTGTAGGCTAGGTCAGCTTGTTATATACAGTAGCTTTAAACATTATTCTACAAACTCTAGCCAATGTTGAAAAACAAGCATTGATTTTTTCTCGAAACTGCTAGTTGTATCTCAAAAAAGGGCATGTTTGGAGTAAGAAAAAAAATTTTTTTAACGTATCCAAACAGGATAAAACATATTGAAATAAATGGAATGAAATTTGGCTTTTGTCGTTTTGTGTAACCCACAGCTATAGCAATGCATTGGCAATGGGGAAAGTGACAAGGTGTGAGGAGCACCTTGCAAACATTTATGCATCATGGACTAAAAAACTAAATCATTGCTAAGGGTGCCAAAAACATTGCTATGGCTCTGGTGTAACCATTTATTATTTTGTAAAGTTTGCTTAACATGAACCTTGTTAACACAAAGAGCAAATTTTCAGTCTCTTCAACTTTATATTAAAAAGGTTTGAGTTCAGTAAGACCCCGCTTAATGTTGCCTCACTTAATGCTGATTCGTTATAATGCGGTCTGCTCGAAGCTTAAAAAAAAAGCTCAAAATTTACGCCGATTTAAATTATTATGACATTGATTCATATATAATATGATTATTTGCAAACACAAACCAATCAGCAAAAGGTGGAAAAAAGGGGTATTTTCTTTAAATCTATGTTTGATGCAATTCTGGAAAAAATATAACATCATGGATGCCATAGGAAATATTGACTTGGATTGGCAACAATTAACTAATAAATGCATGAATGAAGTGTGGAAGAAGTTATGGCTGAAGGTAACCAAGAATTCTCAATGAGAACAGCTTATTGCTGTATCATTAGGTTGACCAAACTCAACCTAATCAATATAGCAGGACTAGGAGATATGGATGAGTAGGATATTGAAGAGTTACAGCAGGTTTCTGGTGAGAGCCGTATCAATGATGACCTTCAAGAACTGGTGGAACTGGAAAATAGTGATTCTGAAAACAAAGAACCCAGAGAATTTCTCTACAGATTTCCTTAGTAAAAGTTTGTTAAGATAACCAAAATCATTGATAAAATTGTAGCAAATTTTCCAGATTTTGAAAGGAGTGCAAAAGCAAAACGAGGCATTTTGAATGCGATCTTCTGCTACTGACATCTGCTTAAAGAAAGAAAAAGCGACAAATGAAACTTTGACTTTATTGCAAAAGAACAAGAATTTCAGAAAAGTCAGGACTTTTCTCACAAAAAATGAACTTACATTTTTGTGTGCATATGTTTGTGTGTTATTTCACATATATTATTATGCAAATTAATATAAAAATAACTTAAAATTAAAATAAAATTTGTTTATTTTTGGTTGCGTGTTTCCATATCCCTATTTAGTCTGTTAAAATGACCTCATTTAATGCTGTTTTGCATCCCCGCGTTAAGCAGAGTCTCACTGTATGTATGTATGTATGTATGTATGTATATCCTTTAAATATTTAATTTTTTTTATTTAACCTATTAAACAGATTTTAAAATTATTACATAATTTGTTAGTAATATTGGTACTTAAGGGAAAAATTTTTTTTTAAATTTTTGACAAGACTATATCTTGTTTATAAAATTATACTGCCTGCTGTGTCTTAGTGCTGTGCTGTCTCTATCTTAGAGGTATGAAGGAGTACTTGTCAGGAGTTGCAATTTGACACAGAGTATTAAGTGCCCAAATCATATGTGCATTAAAAATACAGACTTGTAGGTACTCTGGACTGAGAACTGAGTCAAAATAAAATACAAAATGGCAACTCTATCTACAAACAGGCAAACCGAAGTCAGATGGTGAGAGTACCACCCACAGTTGTTCTAGAAAGTGGACTCTGACCCTAGGACTCTACATGTAGTATAAAATTTGTAGTCTAATTTTGTAAATTTGAGTGTGCTTCAAATATGACATTTAAAACAGGGTTTTATGTTGTTACAAGCAGGTTTTTTAACATTATCTAGTATAGTAAAATTGTGGGACTGATAAAAATTTGACGTTATGTTAGGGTTGTCGTTACATCCGATGACGTTATAATCAGGTTGAACTGTGTATTGTTTGTGCAAAATAAAAAAAATTTTGGATGATACAATATCCACGATTATTTTTTTCAAAAAACAGGAAATTTTCATTATGCATAGACAAAAATTCAACCCAGGTCAACATACAACAGAGAAATTTCAAAATTAGATAGGTTAATTTCATTGAAAATGCATCGTGGACGACCTTGTGGTCGTGGCTGGTGAAGTTTGAACGATCTCACCCAAAAGCAGTGATACCAAAGGAGATTGGAGAATGAGAACGAGACCTGCCTTGAGCGTCAAAGTGATTCCGCTTAGTAGCGAGAAGTAGCGTCTCCGAGACAGTCTTGTCCCAAATATGGCCTTGCCATTTTACTTGTTTTTGTTGTTACTGTAATATTAAAATGTATTAAAACGTTTTAATAAGGTATCTCAATGAATTGAATTTTAAATTTATGGAATATATATTTTGATGAAAGATGAACATGATATCATTCTTTCAAGTAAGGTGTTTGCTAATCTCTTAGAACATGTAATTCATATACAGTACATTTTTTGTTGTCACAACTGTTGCTAGGATTCCATAGAATCCTATTTTTTTTTATTTTAAAAAGAATTATTACAATTTTTTTGAATGTATTGATGCTATGAAAAACTCAAGTTTATTTCTGGAATATTATCTTCTGATGGCATTCAAGAAGGACTTGAATAGACTTGAAGGAGATTGAGAAAATTTTTGTAAAGAACATTTTTGGAGACTTCCCCCTCCAGAATAGAATGTTGTTAATGACTTATAGTCAGATCTAGGGTATGTCCTACATGGCAGCATCCAGCAACTGTGAGTGGAAAGAATCTTTGTATGCACTTCCAACTCATGAGTGACCTCTGTCCAGAGTGGGCACATGTTGTTTACAAAATGGTGGCAACAAGATTTCATCGAATGCTTGCTATGGAAAATATGACAAGCATTAAAACAGTAAGTTTGAAAGGTAAATGGTATTACTAACTAGATACACAACAGATATAAAGAATCTTCATAGAATAAATTTAAAAAAAAAGTTTTGTTTTTAAAATGTTGCATTTACAAAATCAGAAATTATTTAATTAATAACTAAAATTTTCTTACATGAAGTTCTTATTTAATTAATAATTTTTTACATAATTTAAGTATATACAACATGTATAGACAATTTGTCATTCTGTTTTCATTAATCTACAAAATCAACCATTTTCTTCTTTGGAAGCATAAACAGTGGAAGCAGTGATCAAACTTGCTTGGTAGCTGCTTCCTGCATGTTCATGTAGAAGCATCATCTGGTGGTTACTGCATGCTAAACACGGTTACTTCAGTCAGACACATTTGCTTGAACCAGTTTGTTTGCTCAGAAACACATTCATGCCCATGGTTGCTGGACACTGCCACATAGGATGTACCCTTAAAGTGTGTATTTGATTTTTAATACAAATAATTGTATAATTGAAAAAATAGTAGAATATCTACACCGGAGTACTGTAAAAAATGCACATATCTATAAGCCTTATACCAGTGCGCGTTTGTATAATCTATAAAAGAACCTGTTGGTATATTTAACCTGTTTTTGTAATTCATACAAAGTCATGAATAGATAACGACATTTTTAATTGAATTTAGAGTATGAATTTAGTTTGGAACACAGTTGCAGTTTACTAGAAAAATACATATTGCAATACCAGGCTAGATTGATGGATTAGATATGACATTCCCGCTATTGGTTGTCATTTGTCACATGCCTTTCAACTTTTGCTAAACCAACTATAGTTCTTAGCTTGTAATTTTCTATATGAAATTTAAACTTATGTTCCTTTTTAAATTTTTCAGGCTTTTGTTACTGATGTTCATGAGGATGAAGTCAGTGTAGCCTTTGAAAATGAGTAAGTAATATTGTTTAGAGTACTTACTAATTATAAATTATATCTAAATTTCAATGTAATAAATTCTTATAATGTATATAAATATTTTAATTATATAATTTTTATTAAAATTGATTTAAAAACATAAGTAATGTATTTATTAATAAGTATTAATAAAAAAAATACAGGTAATCCCTGACTTGTGACAGTTCAGTTTTGAGATCTCTGTGTGCTGAACATAAAAATGGATATGACTTTTAGGGTCATGCATAAGCATGTATAATATCATACATATACACATATTGTAATTAGCTACTATCATATCATAATACAATATAGTGTTACTCTTCACATCAACGTTTAATATTTCAATTAATTATGGTATTTTATTAGTAGAGTGTTACATGTGCAAGTAGCCAAGTATATTAAAAAGTATCAAAAAATTATAATGGAGTATTGTGGAATGATCTTACTTTTATTATTAATTCATTTTAGCTTTATAAAATTGCAATTATATTGATCTGGACTGAACAGATGCAGGAGTTGTAGTTTGAGTTCCACTTGGGCCAATTTCTTTTTTCCAAAACCTTTTAAATTATTAAAATATAAATTATAATTATTAAATTTAGCAAGAAGTGGTGTCTAATGCATGCATCTAGTAATGAACAGTTCTGCAAAAAGTTAGTTTTATTTTATTTTTTTAATTTGTTAAAGAAACAAATTCAACTTTACAGTTAAGCAGTTGTCATAAAGAGTTTTCTTTTTTATTACAGCATTAAATTTGACATTTAGCTGTTATGCTGTGTCATTAGCACTAATTGCTTAGACTCAAAAATAACTTCTAAATATATTAACAACACTTTCTTTTTTAATGAACATTAATATTGTCAGAAATATGATTGGTTGTAAATTGGGGATTGACTCTACATATTTTACTATAGACTACAGATTTAATTTACTTCTTTGCAAGTTATGGTTTTTATATTCTAGTCTTTACATAGCAAGATTTCAATACTAAATATTTTTGAAATAATAGTATACTTAATTCTGTTTTCACTTCATAAATATGTTCCCAAAAATTTATGTAAAAAATACTGTCCATGTAGAAAAATGGATGATCAACTCCAGATGTTAAAAATCAGTAAAAATAATACAGTAAACCAATTAATGTAATAGGATGTTTAAACAAAATATTTCAATTTTAATTACAGTTGTCTTTTTTTTTCTGATTTATTAACTTACTTATCAGCAAAATTTAATAAATTTTATTTTAGCACAAGTTTTTGTTTTCTGACTTTTTCAGTTAAATTCCAAAATTCTTCTGGCTTTAATACAAATTGGCATACAAAAAATGTTCTATATTGAAAGAAATTCGGAAGAAATGCAATCATACAAACAAATTGTCAAACTTCAAATTACAATTTTTCAGACTGATTGTTGCTATACATGTTTAAATCAAGTCATAAAAAACAGTCAGATCTTTAAATTTACTTGTGTGTATAGCAGTCTTAAATGCAAATTTAAAAAATTTTTTAAAGAGTAGTTTTCTCGAAAAAGAAGGTGAATACTTTTTCTTAGATTTAAAATCAAATGAAAATTTTTAAAAGGCAAATGTTGTTAAGTAGGTTAGGTCAAAATAAATTGTGTAGAAAGGAATTTTTTTCTAGACTATGTTAAATCAAAATTGCATTTAAAAAAATCCATGTAAAAAACAGAATTGGCTGTACAGTATCAACTTTTTAAATGACTCACTCGCATTAATTATAAATGTTATGAATGTAAATATATTCTGAATTTCTTTCGGAATTTACACAAAATTCTGAAATAAAATTTCTAAAGTTTATGTAATACAGTGGTGGTTGTGGAAATTGTATCATACAAACAAATTATTAAACTTCAAATTACAACTTTTCAGACTATATATGATATATACCAAAAAGCATTCAACAGATGTGTGCAAAGTAACATATTTAAACTATGCATTTTGTAATAACAAGTAGTATAGAGAAGAAAACAATAAGAATAAACTAGTGAAATTCAATTTATTACATAGAATACTACATTGAACTTAAATGTTGTTTTACACTACAGCCTCACTAATACTGTTAACAAACACTGCTGCAAGAACTTGTTGTTCAGTTAGACTTCTTTCACACAAATGCAGGTGTTTGTCCGAATGGGCAGTACCTATGTTTTCAGACATCCAGAGAGTGTCTGGGTATCTCCCCAAGCTCCTTTTCCAGTAGTCTCTGGAGTCCAGTGCAATATGTGACATGCAGATGAAAATCGCTGTCCTTTGTTTAGTGTGACACAAAAATAAATGCAATAGACAAAATTTGGGTTTGCCCTTTGATGGAAAAAAAGTTGCTTCTTGGACTTTCTATGTACTTTTTGAGGAACTCAGAGCATTTGAGTTCAGTAAATATTTTGTTTGCATTATTTATCATCAGACATCCCAAATTATAACATAAAAAAATAAAAAAATAGTGACACGTTTGGTTTAATTAATAAAGCATTTTACATTTAAAGAAATTTAAATTTTAAAATGAAAAATTTGATGTTTTTAAATAAATGTTTTTATGCCTATATATATATAAATGGACATAGAATAAAGATAACCTCCCACCTAAAGTACCTGGGTGCTATCCTCGATTCAACCCTGAGTTGGAAGCAACATATAGAGGAAANTATATATATATATAAAATATTACAAATTGAAGAATAAATACAAATAAATTTGATAAAATATGAATGAATATGTATAAATGAAGTTCTTCATTTATACATATATTCATAGATTATGCATTTGCTCCAGTACTCTACTAGGTCGCAACATGGGGAAATGTCTGTGCCAGGTCCATGAACTGGAAGCAGAGAGATCCAAGCAGATTTGTCATCTGGATGGAAATAGCATGTCCATGACATGTGAAAAGTCTCATGCCTTGCAATGCACTTGTACTCATCTTGTACTTGCAACTTGTACTCATCCAGGTGACATCCAATTCTTGGATTTTTACTCTTGGGCAAACAACACTCATATGTGAAAAAGAGCCCCAAGGAAAAAAGGAAAAAAAAAAGGCTTAAGTAGGTTGACAAATATAGCATATGGTCTGGACCATTTGTAGAAATTTTTGCCTAAACAATTTTTGGATCACTTTAAGACACAATAATTAATAAAATCCAATGCTAACAAATCAAAAAGAAGAGACACATTAAACTTCACTTGCCATCTTGTACAGTGACATGCCAGAGTCATTCTAGGAGATGCAGGATTTCATGTCATTAAATTGTTCCTTGATTGTTGGAATTAGCTTGTCAGGTAAAATGTTATTGTAGCATTCACTCTGTATTCACAGACTTTTAGGAATTGTAGTCTGCTGACTTCTTTACTAGATAATCATCCCAACACCATTTAATTGCTCCGAAACTACTCTGTGCATCAAGCATTCCCTGATATGGGCCTTGCCTTTTCTACACCTACCTTAAATAAGGTAGGTGTAGGTAAAATAAGGTTTTCTGTTGGGTCCTTAAAGGTTAAATTTAGATTTATTCAACAAAATAAAACAACAATCCTTTATATGTCAATATACCAGTTCACAAACTTTTTAGCCTGTGTAAGCCACTGTCTGTGCATTTATTTGTCAGTCAGTAATGGTGCTTCTTTTGTGAATAGTAGACTTTTAAATCCACATTACACAGATGATCATGCATAGTGCATTTGTTTCTGTGCTTGTCTGCTCTTTCTACTTTCAGTTCAGAAGGATGTTCTCAGGTCTCTTCACCATTCTATTCTAGCATGCTTCACTCACAAATTTTCTTCCTGATCTAAATTTTCTTTCAGTGTTGTCATATTCATTTCTCCTTTATAACAAATTCACAATTGATTGATTGATGTTCTCTCTACATTGTTTCATGAAAGGATAAACCAGTATCATTTAAAGCATGATACTGGTTTATCCTTTGATAAACCAGTATCATGCTTTCATAATAAAAAAAAATAAATAAAAAGTTCATAATTAACTGTAAATTATGAACTTTTACAGTTTTAAATATTAAACTTCCCATTTTGATTATAGAAGTCCATTGCCATTGCATGGGCTTTTTTTAATGCCAATGATAGATGGTCATATTGCTGCAGTAGACTTTGTTAGCCACTGAAAAAGTATTCTCATGTTTATGTTGTCATGGATGATAGTCTTTACAGTTTCTTATAGGTCAGACAAAATGATATTTTAATTTAAAAATAAGCACAATTTTATTGAATTTTATGGGTGGTGCAATTTTAATCATTGCTACTGTATAGTGATACAGTAGCAATGATTAAAATTAAGTAGAATTTTGACTTTGTATTTTTTTTCTCAATATGTAATAGGTTCAAACACCATTATAGGTAAAAAACAGAACAGAAGCATAAGAGATAATTCATAGCTAATTTTATTCTTATATTTATGTATCTTTCCAGTTTACACTAAAACTTAGTTGCATGTCATTTCCTACATTATTTTACATTCCATTGTCTAACAACAATCTTTGACTTTATGTATGAAAATTTTTAAGTTCAAAGTTTGTTTTCTGTTAATTATAATAATGCTGAGTTTATTATTTCAACCATCTGCAAATGCATATTAAAAGCTGATAAGGAAATGTAGTAAACTGCAGAGTAACATTATAATTGGGGCTGGAATTTGAAAAAATTGTAGACCTATAAATTCACACCCTATTAACTATATATGAAGTTACAATGCAAACGAATTGCATTGTAATTGCAAAAAGCTGAATTGAAATGAAGTCATGTCATTTCAATCAGAATTTTTCCCCTGAAAGCAGTTAATAGATGACTGGCATAATTATTGTTAAAGGAAAAGTATGGTGTACAGTACAGGGGCAAACCACTACTAATTTGAGGTAAAGAGCATATATTTTAAATTAAATAAATTAAAAATATGATTAAAAATTGCAGCCTGGCATTGTGATGTTGTCACAATAAATTGTTGCTCATTTCTAATTAGCAAGTAGGGTAACATTCCAATACTTAACTTGTTACATTATGCAAATCAATGGATATTGGTTAATAAAATGATTGATTACTATTTCTTATTTTATATATAATTAATGTTTTTGTTGTTTACAGTAAGATACATATGAATACCAAATAATGCTGATTATTTGGCACTACACTATTAAATACTAAACATATATGTTGTTTAAAGAATATATTTAATTAATAAAAAATTTATCAACTAACCTGTGGTAAAATAATTACATTAAATGCCACTCAGAATAGCATTTGTTGTTGTTAAGTATCTGTTGCATTCCTTGACTATTGTTTTGTTTGAAAAATTAATTTTTACTTAGAAAGCTAAGAAAAAATGGTCCTTGATTATATACCCTTCCTTAAACCGATTATCAAGAGGGTTTCCAAAAGTAAGAACTTGCAGATAGTTTATCGACATAATCCCACTATATACAGAATGTTAAGGAATGACAAGGGGGATTATGAATGCAACTCCTTAACAGGAATATACTCGATACCGCTAAGAGACCGCAGGTTCAACTCTAACTTAGTATATATAGGCGCAACTTTCAGGAATTTGAAAAAAAGAATCAATGAGCATAAACTTTCAGTGAACAAAACAGTTGACAGCACGGTCCTTGCCACTTATGCTAAACGACAAGGCATTACTGTTTTATGGGACCAGGCCTCTATAATAAAAGCCACCACATCTAGACACACGGTAAAATATCTCGAAAAACTGGAAATCCACAGGGCACAGAAGAGCACGCAGTGTATCAACTATAGGGATGCCAACAGGCTTTCGTCCGCTTGGAAATCTTTTTGCGACAAATTGGCATAGATGTATATAAAAGGCTCAATCAGGCTTATGATGATCGTTGATAGATATTTTAGTTATTTATTTATTTGTTATTATTATTATTGTTTATTAAGCACATGAAAATTTGTATATAGCACTTTCGTTTGTAACACGTTACCTTTTAATTTTTTACATAACCGTTATTTGGAATTTCCGTTGCGTAATTTTTCGAATTTCACATTTCAAATTAGAGAAATAACTGATGATGAATGCTTAATGCGTTTGAAAACGTTTTTAAATTATTAAAGAATTTTGCTGGATAGTTGAATGGTTTTTATTTTTATTGATTTTATTCTCCAGTAAGCAAGTATACTATTATTTGTAAAATTAGCTGTTTAAAAAATGCTAAATTAAAACTGTTTTGATATTTTTTAATCCAAAATAAAATTTGAAGCAAATCTGATGTTTCTAAAATTGCCAAAATAGATTACAATAGTGAACATCTTTCTCTTAATATTCATCACATATAATAAAGCTGTAAAATAAAAAGTAAAAAAAGCTGTTAAATTGTGTTGGAAAAACAAGAGTATCATAGATATATCTAAGATGAACTAAATTTATTATATTGTTGGAATTTTGAATTATCGAGGTATTTTATAATCTATTGTAACATATTCCAAAACCAGAAAATGCTTTTGCATATCAGTATTTAAAATCTAGTTAAATAGATCAAATTTTTTAAAAAGGCTATTAAATATTTCTACAATTTCTCTTTATACACAAATTCTTGCATTCTTACAGTATCATTCTGATTTAAGCTTAGTGAATATTAAGCTTAAATCAGAAATATATTTTTATTTCTGCAGTCAGCTGAAATATCCTTTGATATGTAAAAGCCGATATTTAATTTGTAAAATAATAATAGATTTTTTTCCTGTTATTGTCATCATCTAAATCTTCTGATGATTTGTCTTGCTTGAAGTGCTCTTTTTTGATCTTTACACATCTGTCATTTGCTAACTGGCATCCATTATTTTGACAGATATCAGAGTTGTTATTGTGGCTCTCTGTACTCCTCATCATATGCAAAAAAGTTGCTTTATTCACTTACAGATACAGGAAGAAATCACTTGGAGCTGATGAATATGGGAATGTGTCACGAATATCTGACAAATATGGGAATATGGCAAGACCTCAGCTCCAATTGTAATGCTAACTGGATAATATTGGGGATTGTAGTGGTAAAGGGAAACCATTACACAAGAAGTTCTGGATTTGTTTGCAAACATTATAGTGAAATTTTATTCCAAAAATCTCAGTGCACATTTTCTTTATTCACAATTATTCTTTAGGACATAAAATATCTATTTGCACATTTTGTGCCTCAAAGAATACACAAATGAAACAAGATCTCAGAAAGAGTGCAACCAACATTTTTTTCCAGAAATTCATTCAGGGAAAATATTGGAAATGATTCCACAAATTTAATGATCAGCCCTTGTGTATAGTAATTATCATATAAGTCGTACTATTTATATATAATTGATCATAGTTCAGGTTTTAATTTTAAATTTTGAATCCTGAATGAAGTTTTGAACTAATATTTGTGATTAGCAATTTTAATAAAGCAAAGATGTATCAACAATTTTAATACCCTTTTGGACAATCTTTTATGTGATGAATATTAAGAGAAAGATGTTCACTATTGTAATCTATTTTGGCAATTTTTAGAAACATCAGATTTGCTTCAAATTTTATTTTGGATTAAAAAATATCCAAAATTTTGCAACATAATGACAAAAACAATGAGAAAGAATTTGATAATTATGTGTAAACTATTTGTAAATTATGTTTGGTAAACTATACCAAACACAGCTAGTTAAAATAGTCACTTTAATTAGTTATTTTAATGTTCAGCAATGATTAAAATTAAGTAGAATTTTGACTTTGTATTTTTTTTCTCAATATGTAATAGGTTCAAACACCATTATAGGTAAAAAACAGAACAGAAGCATAAGAGATAATTCATAGCTAATTTTATTCTTATATTTATGTATCTTTCCAGTTTACACTAAAACTTAGTTGCATGTCATTTCCTACATTATTTTACATTCCATTGTCTAATAACAATCTTTGACTTTATGTATGAAAATTTTTAAGTTCAAAGTTTGTTTTCTGTTAATTATAATAATGCTGAGTTTATTATTTCAACCATCTGCAAATGCATATTAAAAGCTGATAAGGAAATGTAGTAAACTGCAGAGTAACATTATAATTGGGGCTGCAATTTGAAAAAATTGTAGACCTATAAATTCACACCCTATTAACTATATATGAAGTTACAANGCAATTTTAGAAACATCAGATTTGCTTCAAATTTTATTTTGGATTAAAAAATATCCAAAATTTTGCAACATAATGACAAAAACAATGAGAAAGAATTTGATAATTATGTGTAAACTATTTGTAAATTATGTTTGGTAAACTATGTGCATACCAAACACAGCTAGTTAAAATAGTCACTTTAATTAGTTATTTTAATGTTCATGGATGTATAAAACTTGGTAAAATTTGGTTTCTAATTGTTGTAAAATCAACTTCAGCATTCCAGCGAATCTCTTAAAAATGGTCAGAAAAAAAATTTCAATGTTAAATGTGAGTAACAGAATATGAAATATTTGTCTACTATTTTCCTAATGAAATTGAATATATTTCATTGAGAGATAGTAGACCAAAAATGAGTTGTCAAACATGAAAACTATACTGACTTTCTTCAAATATTGATAGGACTTTGCAGGACTTTGATAGGGCTACAAATCTGCACATTCAGCTCAGGTATACCATGAACTAAAAATTTGTATTTGTTATTTTTTAGTATCTGCAAAAAGCTGCATGAAAGATGTACTTTAAAATGTCAAATAAGAAATTGAAATCAGTACAAAGTGATCATTAAATTGTGTAATTATTTTTAAAGACAAAGCATTACTAAGTGCAAGCTTATTTTTGAAAATGATTCATTAAAATAGCATTTTCTATTCTAAGACATTTCTAATTGCGGCAATATAATGTAATTGATATCTGTGACCAAATTAAGTAATTTGAATACTTTTTTCCTAAAAATTGCATTATATTTGGTGGAAAACAAGCAGTTGCATTCAAAATCATATTGAATTTGCAAATCTTATATTTTCCTCCCAAGTATTGATTGTTTTTGTAACAGAATCAATAACAGAAAGAAATGTGTGCGCTTCTTCTTGCTATTGATTGATTTTATTACAAATATGATATTGTGAAAGCTGCTATTATTGCTTATTTCATTTTGAAATACTAGGTAATGTTTTTTAAATGTAATTAATTTAAAAAACTCTTGTTGCAAAATTATGAATTTCCTCTTGATCACGAATATAATTAAAAACGTAGTAAAACAAGTTACTGTCTAACAATAGTAAATTTTATTTATTTATTGTAATTAAGGAAATGTCCATGAACCATGATTTCCACCTTCCATTACACACATTAAAATTATACACATATTAACAATTATACACATATTAAAAACCATACAAATATTTCAACAATAATTATGATAAAACAAAAAAAAATTAAAATGGATAAAATGGAATATGTACAAAAGTTATAAAAATAACAATATATACGTAACTAATTATATTTAAAACTTTGTTTGCTAATATTGATCGTTATTTTTATCATTAAAAAATAAAAAAATAAATTGCACAAGACAAACATTTAGAAGAATTAAAAACACACAAGAGATTTTTAAAAAATGATGATTATAATAAAAAAAATAGAAATGTGGATTCAGGTTATAAATGCTTATTAAAAGTTTTATAAGATTATTTATTAAATAACTTTGTAATATTGTGTAATAATAAACAAAATAACTTATTTTTTTCCAACAAAAACATAATGCTATTTTCTGCTAATAGGAATAGTGAAGTAATGTTTTAAATATGTAATGTTTTAAATATGTAAGATATTGCAATTTAATGAAATGTTTGGTGTTATTTTATAGTAATGTTAATTATTATTGAAAAGATAGATTTAGAATATGATGAGAAAAATAGGCCAAAATAATAATTAAAGCATCTTAATTTTGATAATCAAACTGCTTTTTCTTAGCCAAAAGGTTATTCTTCATAATGTTCTATAAAATTGTGAAAATCATTTTGTAATGAATGAAAGATCTANTTAATTATGTAATTTATTAGGCTGCAATTTTTAAAAAATTGTAAATTTGTCCGTCTATCTGTCTGTCTGTCTTCTCCAGAACGGAATTAGATAGATGAAAGCTTAAAGGTAGGAAGCCCGATTAATTATAGAAGAACTTTCCGTAAAAGTTATATTATTTCGATTTAAAAATTTTCCCCCGAAAGGCGTTAGTTAGGTGACTGGCACGACTCTATTGTGAAAGGAAAAGTATGATGTACGGGGGCAAGACACTACTAATTTGAGAGGGAGAGAATATATTTTAAATTAAATAAATTAAAATATTATTAAAAATTTCAGCCCGATAGTCACAATGAATAATTGCTGGTTTTACTTTAAATCTTTTCCATTAAAATTAATTATGCAAGCTTCAAAGTATCAGCTTTGTTTATACAATGCCTGATTTAGACTTGTTCGTCGTTATAATATTATTCAACCAACCTGTAACAACTCTCTATAATTTTGAGTTTAATCTAACAGTTAAACGGATGTAATATATTTGCAGTACACAAAGGTATTGTTGCACAATACATGTAAAAATACAGATATTGTTTTGAGGATAGTTCATTTTATTGTTAACAGTCTCATTTATTAAAAGTTATACTTTATACTTTTTATTTTAAATATAAAAATTGCATTGTGTAATTTCAAAATGCATAAAAATTACAAAATTAATGCAATTTTTTACACAATCTTATCATAATATGAATTATCAATATTTTTTAATTAGTTGATAAATTGTATCAGAAATTTTATTTTTCCAGCAATAGGAAAATGTTAGAAAGAGTTAGAATTGATGATGTCAACATATTTAGTGTTTTTAAAATTTATTATTTCTTACTTATTGAAATGAATAAATTATTAAACAGAAATGAAAAATTGTTTATTTTCATATAAAGCAGATGAGTATTTATTAAAATTATATATATTATCGTTAAAATGTTTATTTCAAATTTAAATATTTGATACTATTTTTACAATTTAACATTTTCAATGGTGCTTTATCATATATATTATATAATTTATTTTTCTTACCAGAAAGATTATTTGTCTTTTGTAGTGAAAAATTAAATTGTAACGTAAATGTATTCATACTTATATATTTATAAAAGAGGGGAAAAACTACTTTTACAATTATATACTGTTGACCATGTCTATCTCAAACATGTTTATCTCAAAACTTCTTTCCTCTGCATTTCCAGCCTAAATTCAATATAGTTTCCATATTTGTCTCAAATAATTTTTTCTCAAAACCTCTATCTCAAATTATGGACTGAAGTATCAATTACAAATTCAAAGCTCAATGACTATATTTTGATATCATGAATTATAATTGAGAAACATCTCTTGCAATATAATACATAGTTGCAATTAACACTGCTTTTCTCTGATTGCCTATAAGTTTGACTTGCATCTTATTGCTTGAAGAAAGTCAGGCATTAGAAACTATTGACAAAGTGTTTCTGTTAAGGTTTGTCAAAAATAGTTTATTTATACTGTACTAATACAGGTATGCATTGTACTTGCTATGATATTAATAAAATACAATAGCAAGTACAGTATATACAGGTATACCTCGCCTTACGTCGGTAATTGGTTCCAGGAGAATGACGTAAGTCGAATTTACTTGTCTCCGAATCTACTTGTCACTAGGCTAAACCATAAATTACCATTCCCGGTTCTGTATTTTATTTATTAATGCATTTTTAATAATATATGGTTAATAAAAATCAATTTTAAGCTTACAAACAAATAAATTTTAGTTTTTAATATAGTACAGAAAAAAGTATTCTAAATTTACGAATGCATGTACTGTAAATACAGAACATACTTGTATATATTTTAATATGATTTTATGTGCTTTAAACGTTTTTCTAGTGATATTACGACTTCAATATTTGTGGCGGACAGACGTAAAGTCGAATAAAATGACTTAAACTTGATTTTTATTTTTCCATATACTTTTTTGACAAACGACGTATAATCGGGAACGACGTAACTCGAAACGACGTAAGTCGAGGTATGCCTGTACTACCAATCAAACCTATTACTACTAACTCTGTCGGGACCTCTATATCTTGAAACCTATCTTGATTTTTTTTTCTTGTTCCTGTGAGATTCTACATTGACAGACAGGTTCAACTGTATAATTACCAATCATGAAGTAAATGCACTGAATAAATATCATTTTGGCTGAGTAGAATTGTATTATCTAGTATAAACTAAATAATACAACTCTTACTATTTAATGAAATATATGAATTAATAATGACTTAAAGTTTATATAAATATAACATGAAACTGTTTTTATTCTAGATAGCATATGCTAAAACTTGTAACATAAATATATGTTAGTAAATTACGTTTGTTTTATTAAGATATTTATTTAACATTAGAAAATGTGTTTTTAAATTTTTATCTTAGTTTTTATAAGTTTTGTTTAACTGTTGTCAATAGTATATTTAGATATAAGAGGGTAAACATGATGGGAACACTCATAGCATGATGGTATGTCTTGGAAATCATTATGCCTGTGTTGCAAACATACCTTACAGCCAGGTCATCATTGATAATATGGCGTGGACATCTTTCTGTGCCTACTTTACTCCCCTAACTTATTGTCCATTGCATATATGTGGGATATCAGGGGTTGTCACCTGTAACAGCTTCCTACCTCACAACACTTTGAACAACTCTGGACTACTTAAGTATACCTTGGAATACTGTTCCTCAAAGTACGATCAACCATTTCATTGACAGTATGTCATTGTCTACACAAGTGCACAGTCTCCTGAGGTGAACTTGTTTTCTGTTGATTAAAGACTCATCAAAACTCATTGTTATATTTCTCATGGCTTTTTTGTGAGTTTTCACATTTACACATTATGGTTGTACCTTGCAAAGTTGTATTTGTATCTATTCATTCATTCTTAGTGTTGCAATTTTAGTTCTGAGCACTGTATTATATTATGAGAAGGGAGCAGAATGACAGCAGTTTACTACAAACAAAGCATCACCCATTGCAATAGTGGCCACATCCTGTAATCCATATGAATAAACATCTGTCTTCACAATGCTAGTTAGGAGAGTGTTTACACACTGCACAAACATTATCAGTACCTATAAGGAGCTAGGATGTGTTAAAATGATAATGGAACAGCATGGAAAAAGTATATGAACAGCATGGGTATCCAAGAAATATGATAGACCAGCTCATAGTAAAGTACAGTAACAATGAATTCAAACAAAAAAATATAGAAAATGGAAGAAAGGTTACAATGCATTTTGGCCCAACATTCAACAGCATCTATACAGCAATAGCCAAAAGCAAAACCATGCAATTATATTGTAAGAGTAACCCTAAAACATCCCAACTCCTAAGAAATGAGGAGGACAGACAAAGCATACATAGAATACTTAGAATTTATAAAGTATCAATACAGGACAAGAGACAACACAGAAAGGGAATATAATGGAACAGCTTCTTGCTTCCTTTTAGCATGTGTATGAAAACATGAGTTGGACATCAAAAGAGGGATTCATACTGTAGTATTCGTCATTTAGGCAGCATACCCGGAGATTATAGAGGCATCTTTTAGTTGTATTACAACCTGTTCAGTATGAGAAATCATGGGTTTAAAGCAACTTGAAATGAATTTGTTTGTGTTATTTTCATATCTGTTTAGGAAGTTTTTTAAATTGGTCTTTTGAAAAACTTCTTAACCAAGTTTTGATATTTGATTTATTTGATCAATAGTTATTCATAATAGCAACAGTGATATTTGGATTTTCTGATTATAATGACTTATGATGATTATAATTCATAGCATGTTCTTAGTTAATCATAACTGACTGATCAATTCACTCATCATTTATAATTATAATGCATCTGTCATCAATCTCAAAATGGACAATTGATGTTGTTTTACAGACTTATTGAAATGACCTAATTTTTTTATGTATTAAATGAGGAATACATATACAGATTTACTGGAACAATTAAAAAGAGATTAGTCAATTTAGCTTTAAACCATATAGATAGTATTTTTAGATGGATTGAAGTAAAAGTTTTAAAAATTTTAGTTTTTAAACATGTAAATGAATTGATATGTACGAGGGCTGTTCGAAAAGTTCGCGGCCTTGCCTATATGCGGCGCTGCGATCAATTTAATTTTTGGCGGGAATAATTCAGCCATCCTTGCTAAAGATACGATACCAATTTCCGCTTGATTTGTCGTAAAGTTTTGCCACGACAGCTTAGCAGATAGTCAATGTGCACATGCTTTGTCAAAAATGGAGAAGACGGAGACTCGTGTGGTCATAAAATATCTGACGAAAAAAGGGTTGACCGCATCTCAAATCAAAGCTGACATGGATGAAGTTTTGGGAGAGTCTGCTCCTTCGTACACCACTGTGAAAAAATGGACAGCCCTTTTTAAATCTGGCAGAGAGAGTGTGAAACATGACCCTCGCAGCGGACGGCCGTCAACTGCTGTCACTGAAAAAAATATCGACAAAGTTTACGATTTGGTGTTAGCAGATCGCCGTTTGAAAACGCGTGAGATAGCTGAGACAACAGGCATCTCTGTCGACCGAGTGCACCACATCTAACCGAAAATTTGGGTATGACGAAGGTCTCAGCAAGTTGGGTGCCGCATCTGCTGACCGCTGAGCAAAGACGTGTTCGCACTTTGATGTCAAAGAAGTGTTTGGACTTCTACAAGAAAAACCATCGGGATTTCTTGCGTCGGTTTGTGACTACTGACGAAACGTGGATCCATTACTACACTCCTGAAACAAAAGAACAGTCGAAGCAATGGAAACTCCCCAGTTCGCCACCACCAAAGAAGGCAAAAACAGTTCCATCAGCGGGAAAAGTGATGGCCTCGGTTTTTTGGGGATGCTAAAGGAATCATCTTTATTGACTACCTAAAAAGAGGAAAGAACATCAATGCTGTCTATTACTGTATACTTTTGGAGAAACTGAAGAAAGAAATCGAAGAGGCCACACTTGAAGAAGGTTCTGTTTCACCACGATATGCCAGAATCACTGAACAAACGTGGATAAACGAACTTAGCTTCCAATTAGTTCCACGTTCACCGTACTCACCTGATTTGGCCCCCAGTGACTTCCACCCTTTTCCAAATTTAAAATAATTCTTGGTTGGAAAGAGATTCCACTCAAATGACAAAGTCATTTCTGAAGTAAACGTGTATTTTGCACACCTTGACAAATCGACCTACTGTAATGGCATAAAAAAGCTAGAACATCGCTGGAATAAGTGCATTGCTAATAAAGGAGACTACATTGAAAAATAAAAAAAGTTTTAACATTATTTTGTTTGTTGTTCTATTTGAGGCCGCGAACTTTCCGAACAGCCCTCGTATATGTAGGCTTATAAGTATTTTGTCTGTAATCTAAGAGTAATAAGTAACTATATAAGCATATTTGCATTGCTGTTACAATTATTTTTAGACAAATCACACAACTGTTTTTTAAATAATTTTGTATTTATATAGGCTTATCTTAAAATATCACTATATATATATATATATAGATATAGTAATTTTATTGATTTAATTTTATTGTTTACTATTCTTGTTGCTTGTTTTACACAAAGCAAAAATTGTAGACATTTGCTTCAAGAAATAATTTTTGTAAGCTATAGTTTATATATGTTTCTTTGAATTCATTACATTACAAGCATCAAACCTTAATAATAAATTGTCTTTGAAATAGCTTTATGCCAGTGCTATAACACTCAACCTTCACCAATCCTAAACTTAAGCCTGTAATAACTAAAAAGTATCATTGATAAGGTTATCTGGTATTTAATTGCTTGTTATAAATATTCTTGTAACTGTTAATCATTATTAATTTTTAGATAAGATTAGATAATTAAATTCAATTATTTCAGTTCAATATTGGAATACAAATTATTCAGATTTTAAACTTTAACTAATTTTTATGACTTATGTTTACAGATGTTGCATTTAACTAAATTAATAAGTACCCAGTTTCATATTTCATTGCATATTGGATTAATAATTATAATAACTTATTTAAATTATTAACTATTTATTATAGTTAATTAGTGGGCTCTGCCTCCCTCTTGCTTTGCTTGTTCACTCCATATGCTTCACCCACTTGTTCAAAAATTTTGTGACAATACATTATTTCTGGTATTGCAGTTTTTATTTTTCCCTTCTTTCATTGCTGTAGACAGCCTTCCCTCACTTCACTTATTCCTTTTGGCTTCAACTTCTTATTCTCATTATAGAATATTCATAACAAAAATTTGTGGCAATTCATTTGCTTTCTAGTATCACCATTTCTGTTTTCTTTCTTTTTTGTGATGGTAAAACATTTGTGATGATGTAAAGTTAATTTTTTTTTCGTATATTTATAGAATAGATAATTATTTGTTGTTTATTTAATTATACTAAAGCAATCAATATTTTCTGATTTTGATGCTGTTAGAATCATTGACTGTTATGAAATAATAGAAATTAGAATTAGTCATTTGAGTAACAATAGGGGTAACTAATTTTAAGTTTTTTTTTTTGTTGTTGTTGTTGCTGCTGCTGCTACAAAACATAGCTTTTATTTTAATTTAACAATATAAGTAGATTTTGTAATTAGGATACAGAAATATTATTATTTTGATTAATAAAATTATTTGATTTGGTATTTTATTATATATTAACTTAAATATATCAACATCTTTATCGTTTTTATTATTAATCTATGTTAAAGTTATTTTTTTCAAACACATGCAAATTTAAAGAAAAAGTCAACAAAGGTCAGTCCACAGAAACATGACACGTAAAAAGTCACTCCAGTACAATAAGTTTTAATAAAGAAACATTCTACATATTTCATTTATTCAAGGGACAAAAATAGCAAAAGGGTTTCTGCTTTATCTCTAGATTCCATACTAGTTCTCAGATGGTCCTATATGAGTCAAAATCTTTATTGGAATTAACCAGGGCAGAATTGAATACTTTTAAGAATAGAGTTTTCTAGAACAAGCAATGAATGTAATTAATTTATGAAAAAAGCAAGAACAAGGTAACACATGCTGCCAATTTGTCTTGTACAGAGTAGTTAGTAACTAACTAATATTGAATAAAATTGAAACAAGTTGATAAACTTATTGATGATTATAGAAATTGAAATAATTGATTAATTAGAGTATTAAAATTCTTTGAGAAGTCAGATTACAGAATAACATTGTGTCTATTCTTTGTAATAATGTAATGTAATTGGGATGTTTGACAATAGATAAAGATGCTAGTTTTTGTTACTTGGATTGTTTGCTACAATAAGAGCTTGTAAGAATTACATCCAAGAAGTATTTGGATACCTAGAACAAGTTTGTGTTAACCAGTAAGCCAAATGCATCTTGACCTAAAATATCCATTTCCACCACACAAGAGGTTACTTCAGAAGTCTGATCTCTTTAAAAGAAGACAGCAGACTTCTGGAAAAAAGATGAGGAACTTCACCAGTTCTCTCTCTCTCTCCCTCTTATTTATTGGTACATAGTGCCACCTGGTTTCTCATAGCATTACCAGGTCTTCATCAGCTTCTAAAAAGTGGAATCCAGAGAGCTGCTTATTCACAAATGAGATTCAGAGATCTACAAAAGTGGCAAGAGACTAAAAGAGAAAAGGTTTAGTTAGAGAAAAGTGCAGAGATATTTATGAAAGTGACTAAAACTGGTCATAACTATGATCAAAAAGTGAACACGATGCCTGTCAAAAGATAGGAAATCTCGTTTAGCCTGAGAGCAGGTTAGGGAAAAAATTTACTCCACTTTAAACCAGGTGTTAACCTTTACATAATAAGATATATTTGGTCTCATCTAATACCATGTCAAGGTGTAAAATTCTTAACAAACTCCTAGGTCAAGTAAAATCTCAAGGTATGAGGAAGAAAATTTGTATCCTTTTTATTGCAGAAGAGATTGAGAGAAATTCCTTAAAGCTCTCCTACAAATGAAGGGAACAATAATAGTTTTGTCAGGTCTGATGCTTAAGCTGTTATGACTGCACCAGCTCTAAACACAAATTAGGCCTTCTTTGAAGGAGGTGTGACAGAATACTAGGGAATTTCCCATACAAAACAGAACAATATCATTTGCATAAATCTCAGTTAAAGAGGTGAAGACCTCAAACAGCTCAACTCCCCGTTTTATCAAAGAACTAAATGATGGGTAAACTTCTCTTGATTAATACAACTAATAGTGTAGGACTCAAGAATGTGCTGTTGCACAACATCAATAGTCAACTCAATGTCTAACGAGAGTCCAAATCAGCAAGAGAAGCAATCTGATTTGAAAGACACACACTCTGAAAAGTGCTCCATCAGTCCTTTTTTGGGTTATAAAATTGTACCCTTTTTGGACTAGAAGCCAGGTTAAGGGTGAAAGTAGTGTCTGTGATCAGATAAAAAAGGTTCATCAAACACACATCAATCCACTGATGCCTAAATCAAAGGAAACTAGAGTTATGTCCATATTTCCATATGGTTGGAAGAAATATAAGTGGGTTTGCTGCATTGATTTAAGATTATCAATTTTGTATCCACCAAAAAGTCCAGATGATGATCTCTTCTGGGATTGCTATCCTTACATCTCAAAGACACTTATGTCACTTGCATTGCAACCAATTAGGAGAGGAAGGTGATAAGTAGTAAAAAAAACTCTACCACAGATATTATCTTATCAGAACGTGGAGGTTCAGTAGAATCATATGAAAGATAGGCTGAGGAAGAGAAAATCTTAAACCCATTAACATTAGCCATTATATATACAACTAGGTTTTTGTCCAGAAATCTGAGTTAGAAAATACTTGAATAAAAATGATTTTTATCAGATGAATGGTAAAAGAGTTGGATCTAAGTTGGACGAGCTTCTAACCTGATCCTTGAAGACCTGGGGCCCTTGTATCAAGGATATGTCAATGCTATCTATCATTACATGGTGGTTTCTGCAGTGCTAGAGATTGATTTGGATAAATCTTAACATAATGATTTACCTGTAACCACATGTTATGATGGACACTCTAAGAGTCAATAACAGCAGGTCTGTTAGTCCCTAAAGCCACTGACAATGAGCAGCAGCAGTGGGCTTGCTACTAAGCCTTGAAATTGCCAACCTTGATCTAACCAAGTAGCCCTACTACTAGACACAGAAGCAGCCAGCTGTCCTGTTGAAAGAATATCACACACATTTTTTGAGTAAATAAACCATATATGGGTTGTAATGTAGGAGAAATATATAGTCAATGTCTACAGAACCCCAATGCAGACACAAGGCTGAATACAATGGGGTGTTGCCTGGTGTCCCAAGTGAATTGTTTGCATTATCTGTTTAACTGTCTGAATACCTTCCTTGCCATGAGCCCTTGGTGCCTTCTAACTTGGCATTGGCAAGTGTTCCTCTTAGTTGGATGTGGTCTTGGCACTTATAAATAAACCCTACAAGACACCACAACACAGATCACAACAAGGTGGAAACATGATGGGGGAGGTACAAGTTTGTGGAAATGCCAAAACTTTTTAGAACAGAATAGTTCTCAATTTTTGCATTAAAATACTCTTATCTTTAGTTATAATTGCTTTGGATTAACCTAATAATAAATTTTTTTGTAATAGTGTATAAGAGTGATTTGACTATAAAAATGAAAGAAACTGTGTGACGTTTTATCTGTTGTAATTCAAAAATAAAGGAAAAAAATATTAAAACCTGTTCAAAATTGAGATCAGCTAAAATGGAAGAAGTAATTTAGTACTGTGCCGTTCCAATTTACACAGGTATTTTTACTATACAGTAATACCCCAAACTTACGTGATAGGTGGAACTGAGCAGTAATCGCGTAAGTCGGGGTATAATTTCGCATATAAATACATACAAATAATTTTTAATTGGTGCCGGAGACTAAAGAAAACAATAATTTAGAAAAAAATGTTTAATAAAATCTTAGATAATACATATGTATAACAAATTAGGCCTATATTATTTTACAATTTTTCACATTTACTTGATTATTATGCCATAATTTTAACATTGTTTCCATCTCAGCGATAATACTGTGACGTTTACGAATGATGCTTGAATTTAAAGATTGAGCATTTTTCACAGCTTTGAGAATTTTTTCTTTGCCTTTTATAATTGTTCTGACCGACAATTCCGGTAGATCAAACTTCTTTGCCAATTCACAAATTTTCATTTTTGTATCGAAGTCTTTAATAATGGATACGTGCGTAAAGTCAAATGAGTTAAACGCGTTAGTAACGAATCGTTCGAAAAGTCTAACGAAATAGGAATAACGATGACTTTATTCTCGCTTAACTCGTTCGACTTTACGAACGTACCCAATGTTAACTTTACATTCCAAAGATAAAGTTTTTCTTTTCTTGTTTGATGCAGAAGAATTAGTTCTACTTTGTTTGGATGACATAGTAGCGTCTCTCGAGTCTCCATAGATATAACAAACACAGAAATAAATAACATAAAATAAATTGTAGCTATGTGTGGATTCCGTGCGACACATCCGAACATGTAAGCTGAACAATAGTGTGGGGGGAGTGAGTAATCAAGGGTTGCGTGGCGCTCAAACAAAAGACAAATTGACGAGATTTGAAAATCGCGTAACTCCGGGTTCGCGTAAGTCGGGGTATTACTGTACTGTATTTTACTGTATAAATTTTACTGTATTAATTAAGATTATTTCTCATTGCAAATTGGAATTAATAAATTGCACTACACAATGACAAAAGGTATTTTATTGATCTCAATTTACACACATTGGCAATTATTATTACTCTGAGAAATAATTATCATTAGTGTGTTAATTGATTTTTTAGTTGATTATATATTGAATAATTATTATATCTGGATATACCTTAAAAAGTAACCTTACAAATAGTAAATTTGTGTTTTTATTTCTTCAAAAAGTTGAACTGAAACAAATTAAGAAATTAGTTGATATTTTTAAAATTATTTTGAAAAAATTGAGATTTAAATGTTAAACTACAATGGTATAAATGGTACAATTTATCTTTAAATAGTAAAGTTTAAAATATTTCATCGTAAGTATGCAAAAATTGAGTTTTAATTATTTGGTATTTTAGGTTTATTCTCGAGCAAATGAACAAGAAGCATGTGGTTGGTGGAAAGCCTTAGTAAAAATGACAAAAGGAGATTTTCATGTAGTAGAATACATTGGTTGGGAAACAACATATACGGAAATTGTTCCTAGTGATCGATTAAGATTCAAAAACTCAAAGTAAGCATTATTTTCTTTAAATACAATTTAAAATATTACATATATATATATATATATATTTTTTGATCTTGTGCATTAAATTTTGTTAATTTGTTTTGATAATGATGAAATAAAACAAATTTTCTCTAAAGTTACCTAAATAAAGAAACATTATATTTAAATAGCCTATAATTAGCATTGTATAATATCAGTTTACTATTTTGAGAGAATGCTTGTAATACTAATACTAATAACATTTTTATACAGTAGTTTCTATAGTCTATCACTTACCATTCTGACACATCCAGTAATCTAACACACTGTCTTGCAGTGTGTGCACAATTTTTGTATCATTACTTGACGATGCATGCTACAAAGAGAGTGACATGTGTATAGTGCCAGTCGCTAATTGTTTGTTGCACCTGCAGTCAGCAAAACAGTCAATCATGATTAATATGATAAACTAACCTGTGAATCAAGCGTGTTTTTTACTATCCATTATGTACAGTACAATACATACGAAATCCAGTAATCCAACAGTCTGCTGTAATCCAACATCTGCCAGTCAGATACATGTCAGATTATAGAGACTCTACTGTACTTTTATATATTTGATTGCATACATGTATTTATTATAAATCTCAATATGACTCTTCATCAAAAATAATTCTATAAATAAAAACAGTATTGCCATTGTTAAATTATTGAAATATAGAAACTTGCCATAATTTGAAGAAATTAATCATAATTGAATATTTAAAATTTGTGTTTTGCAGCTGGAAATATAAAATATCCAGAAATATTAAATACTTTAAAGATTTTAGTTTTTATTTTTATTTTTATAAGATCCTAACAATTAAAAAATAATGTAAGTTGGGTAAAATATTTTTGCTAATTTAAAACATTTATTAAATATATATCTGTTTTTGAATGTGTTGATGTTTTATTAAATACTTTTATAATAATGTAAAACTTTAATCATAAACCTAAGAATTCAGTAGTATATATAATGTTCTTTAACCTCTTGATATTTAGAATGATACAAGGTCTGTTCAAAAAGTATCGGACCTTATTTTTTTCCGCGTAAACCAATGATGCGAGAGAGGCCTCCTTCGGTGGAGTTGTGGAGGGGACAGTCATGCACAGCCCTGAATTTTTTCCCGCCTGCAGGAAGCGTCAGTCGTTGGCAATCGGCGTATGAGTGAGGTCATGTAGTGCGCTCTCGTCGGATTTCACTAAGCTGGAAAATGACTGAACAACGTGAGCAGCGATATTACATCAAATTTTGCCAAAAACCTTGGCGATACCCGAGTGTAAACCATTCGCAAGATTCAGCAGGCTTTCGGGGACGATCCTCGAGGCCAAAAAAAGCGCGGCAGGTCCGCAGCAATATCAAAGGTCATGTTGACAGTTTTTTCGACTCTCGTGGGGTGGTGTGTCGTGAGTACGCACCACAAGGCCAAACCATCGCAAAGGAGTACTACCAGGAGGTCCTTCGTCGTCTTTCCGATACAGTGCGACGCAAACGACCGGATCTGTGGTCGATCAAAACTTGGCAGCTCCATCGTGATAACGCATCCGCCCATTCTGCGCATCTGATTCGGGCTTTCGTCGCCAAACACAATACTCCTGTGGTTCGTCACGCTCCGTACTCTCTCCACATGGCTCCGTGTGACCTTTGGCTATTTCTCAAGCTGAAAATGCCGCTAAAAGGAACCCAAATTTAGTCGAGAGAAGACATCATGCGAAATGCGACGGACCGGCTGATAACCATTCCAAAAGATGCGTTCCAGCAGTGTTTCCAGCAATGGCAGGAACGCTGGGAGAAGTGTATACATTACCAAGGAGACTGCTTTGAAGGGGATTAGGGTTTTGTACCTCAAAGTCAATAAATTTATTTTTGCCGACCAAAGGTCCGATACTTTTTGAACAGACCTTGTATATACACACACATAGGCTAGAAGAAAATAGTGGCAACATATTTGTTATATTCATTTATAACAAATTATATATTGAAGAAATGGAATAACATTACATTTCTTTAATATAATCCCCTGCCATATTTATCACCTTCTGTCACACACATGGAAGGCACTACACACCAGTGGCACCACTATGTTTATGTCCTTGAATGAGTAACCTATTTCTCAAAGAATGGTATCTCCTGTATGGAAATTAATGCTTTAGTGTGGGGAAGAGATTTAAGTCTTGGGGTCCATATTGGGAATATGTTCAAGTACCTCCCATCTCCATTGTTTTAACAACTCCCTCACAGGAGCAGCAATGTGATGGTGAGTATTGTCATGCAAGAAAATGGAAGCATGTATGTGGAAATGCTGTTTCCTCCATACTGTAGGACAAAGATGATGATCCAGGTACAGTACTTACAGTAGTATGCGGCATTTGCAGTCTGGCCCCAAGGAATTGCATGATAGATTCTCTTCATCATATGCCACTATTAACATTACTTTTACTTTTTGAGGTTTCTGGTGCAGTTTTTTTAAGTCAGGGATGATGGGTGATGTCATTCATTGGACTGGCATTTCAGTTCTAGCTTATAAGATTGTATTGCATGAAATATGGATGCAATGATCATACTTCAAAAACATCATTTTACAAGGGGACCTTACGGTCTCGGAAATTCAGTTCGGGATGAGACTTGGCAGGTTCATAGTATACCTCAAGGGTGTCCACCCAGAAGAATTGTAAAGCGCACTAGCCAGAAGATTCCGAGAAAAAAGGCTCTAAAATTTTAAGCGCAGCTTATATACCGATCGATTCTACCTTATGGTAGTACAGCGAAGTGGCTCAGTCCGTAGCGTACTCGCCTGCAATGCGGTGCGACCTAGGTTCGATCCTACCTTCTGCAAACTTTTTTTTTTTTATT
>NW_019384561.1:148974-183124 GCF_000671375.1 Centruroides sculpturatus
ATAATATTTATATTTATTATTTTATTAATATTATATTAATAAATTATTAATAATATTAATAATTTAATATTATTACTTATGTTTGTTAGGGTATTTAATTGTGTTATTTTTACCTTAAATTATGTGTGTTTGTTGTTTTAAGTTCATCGAAATGGGTATTATTTAGGATCTGGGAATGGATTAATTTACTTTGTTATTTCTAATAGAAAAAATTGATTTGGAGTTCAAACGACCACCTGGAATGAATTAAATTCAAAGGCACCACTGTGTTTTCTTTGTAATTTCTACTTTTTCAGTTTGAATTTAGTCAGTAATTCTTTATAATGGTTTTTTTTTAAACCAAAATATTATTGATTTCATAGTGTCTCAATATATTTGTAATTATATATTAAATTTTATGAATAAATAAAAAAGTAAATTCATAGCCATGTCGTAATCAGTAATTGGCCGGTTCAGATTGTTTTTCTCTTGTAATTTTGTGCTTTACCAAGTTTATATTTACTGTCTAAGAATTAATTTAATAAATTTTTAAAATAAGTTTTTAATAAAATACTATAAAATTTATTTTAATTTTATAACTCTAAAGATTTAATGAATAATATAGTAATGATTTCAAATGTAGTCAGTGAATAGATATTTTTCAGTGGAACATTGGAAATCAACCATTGCAGTGTACTTTATTTTAGAAATGGTTTCTCCTGCAATATCAATAGTATTGCATATTATTTTATGCTCTACAATGACTTAATGAATTGATTTTCATTATGATAAATATATAATTTAAGAAATTACCATCACTTAATTTGTATTTCTGTCATTTTTTTTCTGTTAAATATTATTATATATTTTTTTAAAGAATTTCTTATAAAACTAAAAATACTGAAGTAACTTCATTTTGTTCATGCTTATGTGATTTAAAATATTCTTAGTAAAAACCTATTTCAAAACGATATTAAAAATGTATTTTTTATTTAAAAACGAGCAATTTTTTTTTTCAGTCCTCCTATCACTAAAAATACTTTTCATAAATTTGAAATTGAAGTACCCGAAGACTTAAGAGAATAGTAAGTATTGATATACATGTTTATTTTCTTTTTTAGTAATTTAATGAACTCACCATATTAAACTTTAAATATCTTTTAATAAAATTTCATCAGACATTGTTGCTTATACATCTAAACTTTTATACATCTTTTATACATAAATTTTATATCATTTTATACTATTTATACATCTAAACTTATAAAATTATATGATAGAAGAGTGACATTCTATGAAATTATATGAGCAACTCACAGAAAGAAAGGAAGTAAGATTATCTGTTCCTTGTATTTAATTAGCAGACATCAATATAAGAAAGGGAAACAAAATTTTGGTTGATGGATGATAGCTTTGAGTTTATTAGACTGGTAACAATGACTGACTGTTTTTGGCATTTGTGTCAAAGACAATGTTTATTATGTTTTTTATGAAGAATGTTGAATCAAGTTAATTTGTAGCTTTTATTTTATTAAACATTTATTTTTTATATATTTATTTTACTATTATTATTATTATATTTTGACAAAGCCCAGTGGTTTGTGTTCAGTTTTCATGCTAATAAACACTTGTTGCTTACTTAACTGTTTGTCATTTTTCATTCAGTAAAAATCAAATGAACAATATGATTTTATTAAGTCATATATATAAATTTTTTAAGTTAAATTTGCTGAAAGTTGCAAGTTCACTTATTAATAAAAATTTATCAGTAAGATATCCTTGTGTGATGTAAGTTATTAAAAGCAGCCCAAAAAATTTTAGGCTTAAAAAAAATTCACAGAAACTGGTAACTGAAACGATAAATAAAGATCATTCCATTATCAGTTTCTTTGGATTTTTTTAAATTTAATTTTCTTAACATAAATTGGAAATAGACACTTTTCAATTACAGACTTTGATTTAATAATGCATTTTTGTAAATGCATTATTAAATCAAAGTAGTTAAGGAGGTGTGTACAAATATTAATAAATTTAACACTTCTAAAAATTTATGATAAAAACAGAAAAAATATTAAGGAAATTAATTTAAAGAGATATGCATTTAGAAATATATAGGTGTACTTATCTCAAACATCATATAATAATTTTAGTTTGATAATGATTTAATTTACAAATAATAATCTTTCTTCAAAATAGAAAAAAATTAATTTATTTTAGTAATTATATGCATTTGTAATTCAGTTTTATGTCTGTTTTGATGCATGAAATAATTTCAGAGAGAGTATAATTCTAGTGAAACTATCCAGAATTTGAAATGAAATTATTATTAATATGTTAAACATACATTATTTATACCGTTGCAGATTTAATTTAGTTAAGAAATTTTATATGATAGATTAAATGTACAAAAAATGATTGTATCTTGAATTTTATGATATATGCTAATTATTTTATAAAAATATTAATATTGTTTATTAAAAAATATATAAAATAAGAAATATATATTTATAAAATTCTTATAATATAAACAAATTAAATTTGTTTGAAACAGAAAAGGTATAAAGTTTTAGTTTGTATTATTTAATATTTTGTTTCTTGAAGTATGAAAATATAATAATTTCAATATATTTAGTTCTAAAATGGAATCTGCCCATAAAGATTTTAAGAAAGCTGTTGATGCTGCATTATGCCGGTTTAATCCTGAAAAAAATTGCTTAACTATTCTTGTAAGTATAATATATTATTTTTAATAATTAAAAAATTTAAATAGACTATTATAAGCTTTAATAATGAATTAATGTTTACTGAAATATTTTTATAATAGTTTTATCTAAATATTTAAACATATCAAAAGAGCCATAAATTACTACAGACAAAAATAATATTAACAAGAATCTAAGCATTGACATTCATAAAAACTGGCTACAATTATTAAAATAGAATGTTGATAGTCACAGGCGAGGCTGTGTGCGACACTTGAGGAGTGAGACGTTACAAGTTATGAGGCATGTGGGGGAGGCTGCCAAGTCAGAAGGGGAGTGGGAAGTACCTATCTATGTAACAGACTGAAGAGGAGTGAAAGCCCGAAACGCATATCTATGAATTAAAAGTGGACGAAATTATTTGCCAAGTGTCGAAAAATGCACCAAGTCGTGACATTGAATTAGAAGAGTCATAAATCATTAAATTAAAATCATTCTTAAATTGTACATTTAGCTTAAAAAATAATGAATTTTTAAATATATTTTAAGGTTTTAAGAACAGTTTATTTCAAAATTATTACAATTTGTCTTATAAGAACATTTCTTAATAATAATGTAATATCAATACAAATAAAACAAAATCTACTTTTTGTATCAATACAAATAAAATAAAACTAATTTTATTTTAATTGTATTGAATCATTAATAGGCTTTGAAATTATAATGAGTAGACTAGTGATATGAATGGAACATTATTCCATTTATTTCATTTATTTATAAATTGACAAAAGAAAAGTCTAAATAAAATAATTTTATAATCTAATATTTTGAAAATAAACAATATACAAGTCATTTGTTAGTTGCCACTTGAAAGAAAACATTTTAATTTTCTTAGATGTAGAATTGTGATAACTGTTTTTGGATTGGGAATGGGTGATTTTTCTTTTACATGTGAAAGCAAATGACACTTATCAGCTCTGTTTATATTAAAATATTGAGAATTTTCAAATCTTTAGTTTCTTTGGTTAATTATGTTATGCAAGAACCAAGTAGAAATTATATTTCAAAATTATTATTCCTGTCCTTTTTATTATCGTTATGAAGTACTAGTAGGATCATTAGAATTTTTAAATGGAAGTATTATCAAATCATACATGTTCTTATGTGGCTTGATTATTATGATTTTCTTCATTTTACAGTAATGACTCGCACTACAGATTTTCAATAGTTAAAAATATGAGGAAAGATTTTAAGATGATTCACCAATTAAAATTACTGCTGAAACAAAAATGTGTTTTGGTTTGGAAAATTTGAACAAATGATTGAACATTTTATAGAAAGAATATTTGTTTTTGTATTCTCTATCTATATATTGTAACATTTTAATTTTTTTATTTCTGTAATGTTAATTTTGTTGAGAAGCAATCATTATGCAGTATTCTGGGTATTACACATATTTGTAGATTTATGAGATGAATGAGTTTTTCCCTGAATTTTATCAGTAACTAGTTTATTAACATATTATATTATATGACAAACAATATTATTCCAGTCACTTAACCTTTTAAAAAAACCTTCATAAAAGTCTTTTTTATGATTAATATATTTTAAAGTAACAAATAGTCTTTAAAACTATTTTCATTTTGTATTGTTGCTACATAGAAATATTTTAAATTAAATGAAATTGTGAAAATTATATTTAATTAAATATATAAATGTAGTCATTTTGTTGAAAAAAATTGACACTCAGTTTTTCTAAAATTTATGTTAATGTAGCTTTAAAAATATGTAACATAAAGTATTTAGACAAGAAAAAAAGTGAACAAGAATCCACCCTATAAAAGGCAAGATAAAGTAAAAAGAAAACTAATGTCAGATCTTATTTTATAGAGTTAATTCTCTTATAAATAAATCATAAAATTCTATGTTAGTAACTAAAAAAAACTTAGTAACTTTAAATAATAATTTGTTTCAATAAATGTTATGAGTATTTAGACATGTTTTTTCTTCTTCTATCATTACAATTAATTTATTGAATGAATATATATATATATGTGTGTGTGTGTATTTTTCTACATTAAATTTCAGTCAAAGGCAGAAACTTCAAAGAAGCGAGCTACAATGCTTAGTGAAATGCATTTTCGTAACTTAAGACAGAAGGTTTTATTAATGAATAGAACAGAAGAAGCAGCACGCCAATTAGAGGTATAATATCATTTTAATTGAATTGATAATTTTGGATTAAAAAATTATTATTAAATCTTATTTTAAAAATGTATAAATGTGTTGATAATTTATATCTGAATATTGTGCAAAGTTTTCTATAAACTAGATTTGCATTAGCAACAAAAATGGGAGTATATTTTGCAATTTATGTATGTTTATATGCAATTAAAGGTGTCAATAATTGTATTAGGATTAAATCTTTTATAGTGGCTTAAGTTTTATCAGAGTTCTAAAAATATTAATATATAAAATTACAAGTTATTCAGCTTGATAGGGATTTAGTTTGTAGAAAACAGCCAGATTATTGAGAAAATTATTCCTGCATGATGCAAAATCTTGTTTAGGACGTTCTAAATAAGATTCTTCTCCCAAGACTATTCAGAACTCAAAATGGAAAGTTTCCAACTCCCTACAATTCTGAATTCATCTCAAATGATTGTAATCCATTTATTTGAGCTGCTGAAAGAATATTTTAATTGAAAACTTTGTGCACTAAAGATTTTACATGAAATAAAACTACAATTATAATAACTGCTGTAATTTTATGCAGCTGGTATTTTGAATTTGATAAACAATTACACTAGTATATTAATGATTCAATAAATAAAAAAAATAAATATTTTTTTGATAATTTTATTAGTTGATTCTTGAAAGTATAATCAGATATTAGTTTATATAGCATCTTTTTGTATTTAATCTTTTATATGAACAAAATATTTTATTAAAATAATATTGAAATTCTTAATTTCTTCATAAATACATTTTAATATTTAAAGTGTTTTTAATTATAAAAACTCATTTTCTTTTAAAATTTAATATCTGCAAAAATATGCCATTCAGTGTGTAATTGATGCTAATACTATGTTGATTCTTAGATATTTGTACCAAAAAAATAGTAATTGATGGTTAAGATGCATCTTATACAGCTGCCTACCAAAGATGTAATGTAAATGTAATTAGAATTTTATTACATTTACTCATAAAATATTTCATTATGCATATGGAGTATATTGATTTTTTGTAAACTGATGGAATATACAGCAAAATTAGTATGTCATTGCAATTTGTTTATATTTGGATTTAAAAATGCAAACTGTAAATTAGCTTTGTGTTTTTTCATAGAAAATAAGCTGAAAGTAATTTGTATAAACCTCCCAGCCCGTCTATCTTCTGTCACCATTATATTCAATGTAACTTTAATAAGGCTTATCATACATGGAACCTTTTGTAAATGCTTATTGCTTAGTAAACAAAAGAGAAGTTACAAAAACACACAATATCATTACAGACTTTTTTGTCAAAATGCATTTTGGCTATTGCCCTCTTCAGTTGACCTTATACTGATTCTGTTTTCTTATGACATTGCAACATACTGTACTATGAAGGTTTTACATATTGTTGCTTTTTATCAACTAGACAAATTGTAATTTCTAAATCACAATAAAACTATATACATCAACAATAATGTAATATGATAAGATCTTATTGAAGTTATATGAAATATAAAAGTGACACAACAATTTTCCATAAGATGAAATTGTTTGAATTCTATTGATGATATGAAAAATGTTTTAAATAATGAGCAGATAAGAATGTATCTTATTTGTTTGTTATTCATTTTATAATTTCAACTGCTTTTATTGAAATTGCCAGTTATGTAATATTTTTTCCTATGGAAAAATAAATTTACTTTTGCTCTTTTCTACCTCTTAGAATCTTTATTAATAATCTTTAATCTTAATAACTAATGCTAAATTTGATAATGGAAAAGGATTCATAGCTGAATATTTGTAATTTTTAATTTCTGAAATCTTTAAATATTTATAGGATATTTACTAACTGAACTTGCTAAATTAATATTGTTTAATTTAATTAATGCAGTAAAGGAGGTACTTAACCTTTTGAACTTGTTTCATTGAAAATCTCCTGAGAAAGTTGTGGCACACTTCAGACAGTTTTATGATGTTTAATTAGCATTATAATTTATTGTTTTTACATTAAAATTATTGAGAGACAGTAATATTTAATTAGAAAAAGTCTGTTTCTAATTAATTTTTTAATTTGCTTAAATGTTAAGCTGAGTTTGTAGTGTGACAGTTTCAATTTTTCAGATTCTAAATTGAAATTATGATGATTATTCATTTAAAATATTTTATGAAAACAAAATATATTTGGATTATATTTTCAATGTAATTTTGCAATGTTTTTACAGTATAATATACTTAATATATTAATAAATGTAACTAATATAAAATTATTATTGTAGAGTACAAGGCTTCATTCTAATTCTGGATTTATGGAAGAGTTCAGTGTTAGGGAAGATTTAATGGGATTAGCCATAGGTGCCCATGGAGCAAATATACAAAATGCTCGAAAGTTAGAGGGTGTTACTGGAATTGATTTAGAAGAAACAACTTGTACGTTCAAAATTTATGGAGAGGTAAGTAAATTGATAAATTATTATTATATATATACAGCTGAATCTTATTGACACAAGGGAGAATTTTTAAAATTTTAAATTATTTGTTTTTGAAAATTAAACTAGTTCTATGCTAGTTTCCAATGTTTAACTGTTTCATATTTTTTTTTTGAAACATTAAATTTTTTTTTGTTTTTTTTTTCTTCTTTGCCTCTTTACTTGCTTGAGCTTTTTTAGCTAAGAGAAATTTCTATTTGATTCATGAGTGGCATCATAAAAAACATAGCTAAACAACTCCCTCTATATAGATGCAAATGTTGCTAAAATTTGAAACAGTTTTGTTGCATCTCCAAAACACATGTATTCTATAAATTTGTTGACTATATACTGTTTTTTTTTTATAACAGAGATATTAACTTTTTGTTATGTAAGTTTATACTTAAAAAAATGAGTTAACTGAAATTTTTAACAAATTTTGAATTTTAAAGAGAATAATAGAATGTTTGATTTATCCAGTTATTCAAATGAATCAAGTTTGAATTAATCTTATTTGGTTATATATAATTTCCTTCTACTCTTTTGTTACATTAGCTTCATTTTATTGTAATAATTTATTGATTTTATATATTGCATTCTATAAAGTTTTTAATATAAAAAATAAATAAAAATTATCGCAAATAATTTAGAAATACTCTAGCTTATAAATAATGATTACATTAAAATCGATTATTTGTTGATGTTGGGTGGGAGTTTGAGGAATAAATGAAAAAAGCAATTTATGGAAGGTGTTTTAAAAAAATTATTTAAAAACATTAAAGGTAAACATATATGTATTTCCAATAATACACAATGTCAAATAAAACAAGTGTCATAAAACAAGTTCAAATAGTCAACTTTAATTTTTAAAAAAATTTATAATTGTTTTTGTTATAGTACATTCCTAGTCTTTACAGATGTAATTTTGCAAATGTTATGTAAAAGTACCAATTGTTTCGCCTCTGCTTTCTGCATCTCAAATTATTTGATACATTTTCACATCTATAATTTCGCTAAAATTAAGTTTGCATCTTCTGTCAACTTTGCCTTTGTCACTTTTGCATTATTTCCTTACTTTTAAGCAACAAAATACAGTTGACCCCCTATAACATGGTAGATACGTTCTGTTTTTCATGAAATTGATGTTTTAGGAGACCTTGCCAATCACAGACCGACACATGTGAAGTTTACGGACTACGGCTGTTTGAAAGGTTTTCTTCCATAAAATTAATAGATTCCTAGACTAATTTGACTCAACATTTCCAAAATACGTATATTTTTTTGGGAATAATTCGTATAAACTATGCTATAAACAAAAAATTGTAGGATTACTTACTGAGTGTGCACCATTCGACGTCGCCATTGCTTAAGCTTGTTTTCATTGCAGAGCAGTGCACCAAACTGCGGCCACGATTTCTGATAAGTTATTTTGCTGCGAAAACTTCATTGAACTTTGGAGACATCATTAATATAAATAATTTTTATGGCTGTTGAATAAGAAATGTTTCTTTCACAAGAAATGTATAAAATAAGTGCTGTATTAGACTTACGATACCTAATTTACATACTGTACAGATGATAGTAAATTCAACTTACTCGCCTAAACTCTCTGTAGCGTGGCGCTGGATGGCGGAAAGTATATATATAATTATAATAAAGTTACAATAAATTAAGTTAATATATAATTATATGTACAGTACCTAATTTATATATAATACTGTACAGACGATAGTAAACTCAATTTACTTGCCTAAACTCTCCGTAGCGTGGCACTGGACGGCGGAAAGTAGTTCAGCTGCCCGATGATGTTTTACCGAATTATAGGAGTTTTTTTACCATGTTTGTACGGATACTGTCGCAATTTTTTCGCCGTCATATAGGAATTTGAACTATAGGAACCCATGTTATAGGGGGGTCGACTGTACTAGAAACAAAATAGGAACTAAATAACTTGCGCAGTAGCAAATGCTTACTACTAACTTCACAGACAATTGATGCCTTCCAGTGACTTAATAGTTTGATGAATAATTGAATGACAGATAAAAGAAGTTTCACTTTATTTCAATTACTTAACTTGCATGAGTCAGTTTTTCTCTAAAGAATTTTAGTAAACTGTTTAAATTAATTTTATTTGATTATAAACTTAAAAGTTTTTTCATCACATGAATTTGTCAAGTTAATATTTTATTTTTCATTTGTGTATTGATTTTGATATTTGTTTTTTAAACTCTTAAAAGGTATCAATCACTATAAGATTATAAGCAATTCCTCAATGTAATAATATTAGATCATCAAGCTAAAAATGTAATTCTTGAAAAACAAGAGTTTAAATTGTAAAATCTTTCAGATTTAAATACAATAAATTTCAAGCATGCATTCAGTATATATTAAAAAGAGGTATGAAACAACAATTAATTGAAATTATTCATGAACAGTTTTTTGTATGAATAGGACATAGAATATAATCATCAAAAAACATAATAATCTATTAAAGTACATAAAATAAGTTTTCAAAGGAAAAGCATGGAATTTCAATCAAGCAAAATATAGATAACTAATAAAATTTGCAATTGGAATACTAAAAAAAGAAGAAAGCTTATAAAAATGATATATCAATATATAAAAAGTCAATATTAATTTTAAATGTTTTTTCTGCAAATAATATCAAATTATTTTTGTATTTCAAAGCAAAATTATAGAATTTGTTGATTGTTTATACAAATCGGAGTTAAAATTTATAAATTGATAAACACATATTTCAGTTTTAATGGAATAGTAATAGAAAGTAGAATTTCTTACCTTAAATTTGTCAGTTTTGAAAGTGCAAGTTAAAACTAATGCAGGAAATAAACTATAATGAAAATATTTTAGTTCAAGAAATTGGTATTATATCATTTTTATTAAATAGAAATTTGAAATATAGTTGTTTAAAAACAAGTAATTATTCAATCATTTAGTTCTTTTTATTATTATTTTTTCAATTTGTCATATATTTTATTATACTAATGTATACAGTGAAACCTGTGTAAACTAGATTTGTACAGTACTGAATATTTCTTCTAGTTTGGCAACTTCGTTTTGAACAGGCCTTTTTTAACACAGAAAATGCTGCATTTATAAGAATTTTTCCCATTTAGATAGGTTTTTGTTTTATTAAGGTTTCACTTTGAATAAGTTTTACTGTATATAAATAAATTTTGTCATTGGATAGATAAGTTAATGATTGATTTTCATGAATGATGGATGACATCGCAATTTTCAAGGACCATATTTTCATTAGTAGAAGCATCTGTTGAAACTTGTACATCTTATATTTTTTTTAAGATTTCTTCAGTTTACATATGATTTCATCATTCATGTCATATCTGAAAATCTTTTTGTATTTAAAAAACTGAATATTCATGAGAATTATTAGTTTAAATAAAATATATTAATAAATCTAATTTGTTATTATTTATATTTTCAATGTAATTTTGCAATGTTTTTACAGTATAATATACTTAATATATTAATAAATGTAACTAATATAAAATTATTATTGTAGAGTACAAGGCTTCATTCTAATTCTGGATTTATGGAAGAGTTCAGTGTTAGGGAAGATTTAATGGGATTAGCCATAGGTGCCCATGGAGCAAATATACAAAATGCTCGAAAGTTAGAGGGTGTTACTGGAATTGATTTAGAAGAAACAACTTGTACGTTCAAAATTTATGGAGAGGTAAGTAAATTGATAAATTATTATTATATATATACAGCTGAATCTTATTGACACAAGGGAGAATTTTTAAAATTTTAAATTATTTGTTTTTGAAAATTAAACTAGTTCTATGCTAGTTTCCAATGTTTAACTGTTTCATATTTTTTTTTTGAAACATTAAATTTTTTTTTGTTTTTTTTTTCTTCTTTGCCTCTTTACTTGCTTGAGCTTTTTTAGCTAAGAGAAATTTCTATTTGATTCATGAGTGGCATCATAAAAAACATAGCTAAACAACTCCCTCTATATAGATGCAAATGTTGCTAAAATTTGAAACAGTTTTGTTGCATCTCCAAAACACATGTATTCTATAAATTTGTTGACTATATACTGTTTTTTTTTATAACAGAGATATTAACTTTTTGTTATGTAAGTTTATACTTAAAAAAATGAGTTAACTGAAATTTTTAACAAATTTTGAATTTTAAAGAGAATAATAGAATGTTTGATTTATCCAGTTATTCAAATGAATCAAGTTTGAATTAATCTTATTTGGTTATATATAATTTCCTTCTACTCTTTTGTTACATTAGCTTCATTTTATTGTAATAATTTATTGATTTTATATATTGCATTCTATAAAGTTTTTAATATAAAAAATAAATAAAAATTATCGCAAATAATTTAGAAATACTCTAGCTTATAAATAATGATTACATTAAAATCGATTATTTGTTGATGTTGGGTGGGAGTTTGAGGAATAAATGAAAAAAGCAATTTATGGAAGGTGTTTTAAAAAAATTATTTAAAAACATTAAAGGTAAACATATATGTATTTCCAATAATACACAATGTCAAATAAAACANAAATCTTTATTAAAATTTTCTTAAGAAGTGATACATATTAATATAAATTGAACAATGTTTTCTTCATCATCACTAAGCAGTATTAACCAAGGGCGTTTTATTTTTGGCAAGATATCCTTATATAACCTCCCTCTGAGCATTTTTCTGCATTATCTTCAGATCCCTGCTCTACCTTTTGCAAAAAATATGTTATTTTAGATTGCTTGTTTTTAGTTAAAAGATCTTTATGAATTTCCTTATATGTGCTAAGCACTTATGAAGTTCTCTTTTAAACTTTGTGCTCCTTTCATTTGAAGGATCTTTATTTAAGAAATATGACTCTAACTGTTCGGCTAAGCCTAGGCTTTTCTTTATGCTTTGTAGAGTAAACTTTTTAACTTCTTTGTCTTTACCTGTGCTATCATCCTCTGAGTTATCATGGATTCATGGTCGGAGGTGCAGTTCAATGCTTAAAAACCAGTGACAGAATAAAGCAAGTATGGAATAAGGGAAAAACATCAGGCAACACCAAAAGCAGAAGCATCGAGATCTGGTAAAACTGAAACAAGTTTCGAAAAGGACCACGTGTATCGACAGAAGGCGGGAAAAGAAAATTTACATACTTAAGTACTAATAGTTCACGAAAATTATGCAGGAAAATCTGATAGTACATATGTGTTCGAATGAAAAATGTAAAATGAGGTATCTATCGCACTTAAAAGCTTTATCATGTTTATTGAACTGTTGTACAGGGATTTCCCTAATTTAAAATTAGATAAAGTTCGCTTTTAATAATTTTTATTACTGTACATTTCATGTTGTACGAGGGTTTTACCCAATTTTCGAACCATGTTAGAGTGAATTCCTGCTACAGAAGTGCCGTGTTATATGGGGATTACTTGTACTTTAATTTTAACATTATGAATATCAGTTATTATAATGTTAAATGTAATGAATACAAATTATTTTTTCTGATTTTTTTTTCAATTTTGAGAATGTCTTAACAAAAATGGAATAGAAAAGTTAGTTGGAAAGACCAAAAGTTTTTTGAATTTTTCAATAGAAAATAACATTTTAAATGGAATTTTGTTTTAAATTGAAAAATCGAATATTTTTGAATTGTACATTTATGTTTACAGTTTACAATATAATAAATACGATATTCTATAATAAAATACAGTTTAACCTGGTTATAACGTCATCCATGGGACCGGCAATTTTTTGACGTTATAACCGAGTGTCGTTATCTGCGGGGTCATAATTTCAGTTCCATAAAAGTATCAAGTCTGTTTAAGAATCTATTATAAAATTCATTAATTTAATATCGTATGTATAAAAGTGCAAACTAAATATTTAAATCAACTTTATTTACATTATTATGTCTAAATTTACAACGATGTAATTAAAAATTTCAAAAATTATTTTTTATAAGAAATTTTTATTTGTCAAGTTTCGATAATGGCGGCACTTTCGGTTTTAACGCCTGGATGATAATTTTCTCGTTTCTTGCTTATCTATCAATGGACATGAAGTCCAATATATTTCACTTTTAGGTTAAATTAATGTATATCAATTAAAAAGAAACAATAAAAATATTCACTTAAAAAAAGTCAGTTATTTTAGATTGTAAACTACAACACGAGTATGAGAGCTATGCAGACTAACCCACTGTCACGTCGTTTAAAGGGGTGGCGCATCTCACCCCACCGAATCAGGTGGTGACAGTACCACCCACAATCGTTCTAGGAAGGGACTCTGACTGAACACGTAGTATTTTCTTTGATAAATAAAATTTATAATTTAATTTTGTAAATTTAAGAATGCTTCAAATATGACGTTAAAACAGGGTTTTATGTCGTTACAAGTGGGTTTTTTAACATTATCTAGTATAGTAAAATCGTGGGACCGATAAAAATTTGACGTTATATTAGGGTTGTCGTTATATCCGATGTCGTTATAATCGGGTTAAACTGTAATTTTAAACTATTAAGTTAAAAAGTAAGACAAATAGTATATGAAAAAATTATAATAAGTGTAAACTAAAAACTTATAAACATATTACATTTAGTTAAGTAAATGATACTTAACTTGTATATTGCTTCTTATAATTTAACTTACTTGATTTCAACTAATATAAAATACAATGTCATTAGATTAGTTATTAATTACAGAGTTATTTACAGAGTTATTCATCAAAGACTTCCAACCAATGTATAACCAATGCTTGTTATCAATAAAATTATCTTTTTTTATTCACTAATTATTCTGTAACAATTTCATACTTCATTGTTAGAGAGAATTTATAGAGGCAAATTTCTCAAATATCTGTAGTTCTTTGCAATATATTTTTCAATAAATTTGATAGAGATTTGTGTATGATTCTTATTTGGTTTATTTTCTCAATGTTCCAAATAGTGCATTCTCACTAATCAAAGTTAATTATTGTAGACAATTGTTCAGCTTAGCCAAGTTTCAAAGGAAAGGAAATCAAAAATAACTACAAAAATATGTATAATTAAAAAATTTCAGTATAAAAAAAAAGTTTATAATACTGTAAATTTCAAAAAATTTGGTGCATATAGTTATTCAAATAATATAAAAAATATATTTTACTACAACACAAAATGAAAATTACTGCACAAACTCTGCAAGCCTGGAACATATCATAAAAATAGCAACCAACTGAACCTTAAAAGAAATTCTTCAGGATATATCCTGATGAAGATCTCCTGTGAAGATTGAAAACATTAGAATTTACAATAGAATATCCTGGAATTTCTTTTAAGGTTCAGTTTGTTGCTATTTTTATGAAAATTGCTACTTGCTTTTTTTATTTCATTTATATTAAAAGAAAAATATGATAGTATAATGTTTACATTCAAAACTTACTTTAAAAAAAGGAGAGAAAGAATTTACTTAGAAACCTAGAAAATTTAATATTCCAGAACATTGTGATCAACTGGGTTATATAATTTAAGGTTACTTGAATTAATTTATTCTAGTTTTAGATAAAAATATTTTTATTGTGAAATTTAATTTTAAAATGAATTTACTTTTGATCAGACCGAAGAAATTGTAAAGAAAGCCAGGTGCATGTTGGAATATGCGGAAGAATCAATTCAAGTGCCTAGAGCCCTAGTAGGTTAGTAATTATTTATGTTTATACTTTATTCAGTCTTGAATAGATTTAAAAAATCAAAATTACAGTAAGACCTCGCTTAATGCTGATTTGATATAATGCCGTCTGCTCGAAGCCTAAAAAAAGCTCAAAATTCATGCTGATTTAAATTATTACATCATTTTATTGATTCGTACATAATACGATTATTTATGAACACAAACCAATCAGAAAAAGGTGGCAAAAAGGTGTACTTTCTTTAAATCTGTTTATTTGGTGCAATTTTGGAAAAAATATATAATATCATGGATGTCACAGGCAATATCAGATTTGCTTGGCAAGAATTAACTGATAAATGCACGAACGAAATGTGGAAGAATTTATGGCTGAAGGTATCCAAGAATTTTCAACGAGAAGAGACTATTGCTGTATTGTTAGGTTGGACAAACTCAACAATCGATACAGCAGGACTAGGAGATGTAGACGAGCAGGATATTGAGGAGTTACCACAGATTTCTGGTGAGAGTCTTATCAATGATGACCTTCGATAACTGGCAGAACAAGGAATCCATGTAGAACTGGAAAATAGTGATTCTGAAAATGAAGAATCCAAAAAATTTCTCTACATATTTCCTTAGTAAAAGTTTGGTAACGATAACCAAAATTGTTGATCAAATTGTAGTGAATTATCCAGATTTTGAAAGGAGTGCAAAAGCAAAACAAGGCGTTTTGAATGCAATTTTCTGCTACTGACATTTGCTTAAGGAAAGAAAAAGCAACAAATGAAATTTCATGACTTTATTGCCAAAAAAAAAAAAAACAAAAATTTCAGAGAAGTCAGGACCTTTGTCACAAAAAATGAACTATTAATATGGAAAAAATGAACTAATTAATACATTATTATACATTTCTGTGTGCATATGTTTATGTTATTTAACATACATTATTATATAGATTAATATAAAAATAAATTAAAATCAAAGTAAAATTTGTTTATTTTCGGTTGCGTGTTCCCCTATCCTATTATGTTAAAATAATCTCATTAAAATGACCTCGTTTAACACTGTTTCGTTTAGCGCTTTGTCGTCTAGGAATGCATCCCGTGTTAAGCGGGGTCTTACTGTATTTGGTAATTTTTAAAATTAGTGTTAGAAATTTAATTTTTCTAGCAATTTGAGAAAAAAATTACACCAGTTTTATATAAAATTTTGAAGTATTAATAAAAGTTTTTTCTGAAAGAGAGATTAAATGATTTTTCTCTTAGTAAGGTATTAAAAGATTTGCATCTTTCTTTAACATACAGACTGCCCTCATTTTACATAAATTAACAATAATGCTGATTTCAAATTTCTCCGAAAAGTCCAAAATTTTTCCAGTATAGAATATTTTTTGCGACTGCTAATTGCAATTATTTTTTCGTGCCATGTGGTAGTATCAGTAGCAATTTTGCTTTTTAATAGTGATTCTAGAGGTTACCAACATTTAATAGTGATAGTAATATTGGTTACAAACATTTAATAGTGAAAGTAATATTGGTTTGTTTATTAAAGTGTTTATTGTTCACACAATATTTTACTATTTTAAAAGTTATTCAAATAAAGTACATTTTGAAATGAGTTTGAAATTTTAAAAAGTTATTGCATAATAATAAAAATAGAAAAAGAATAACCATGTCAAGTAAAAGAAAATTAGTGAGTTCAAATGTCCAAGTCTGTGTTGCAAAATAAACCCAGACTGGGAATGAAGTGACTTTATAAGAAGGAGTTAAGTGAAGCTTTAGCATCTTATTGAAAAAATCTCAAGAAGAAGAAACAAGAGGGACAGCAAATAACTTTGGATTTATGTTTTATGAAATTGCATGATTCTTAACCTAGTTTGTCATCAATGAATGACCCTCAACTGGAAACTGAAGTTGTCCAGTTTCAATGCTGTAAGAGTTCAACATAGTGACTGTATAAAAATTACATAATTGATTTTTGTATGCCTAAACTAATTTATTATTATTATTCTATATTAGTAAAATCTTGATACTAAGCATGTATTTATTGAAAAAATATGTATGCATATATACGAGGATGATTTCAAAAAGTAAAGTAACAAGAGCTCTCATGGGTGTCATATTCCTCCTCTTGTTTGAATTTCCCATTAGGGCAGCAGCAGAACACTATAGCTTTATCACACAGTGGTGCAAATGTTGTATCATACTCTTGCAATATCATTTTGAAAATGGCTGCGCTTACAGAAACATGGTCAAACGTGGAAGTGCATATTGTGATTTGGTCTGAAGGGCAACTCACCAGTAGAAATTCATCACCATACACCTCAACAAGTTGTTGAGGTGTATGGTGGTAATGTAATGTCACAAAAACAGGTGTGGTTTGGACCATTGAGTTTGATAAAGGCAAGACAGATGTGCAAACTGAACAAACTGAATTGTTACGGTACTTCAAGTGGGAGATACTGGAACCATCCTCCCTATAGCCCCAACCTGGCACCCTATAATTTCCATCTCTTTGGATCTTTGAAGAAGCATCTGCATGGAGGCGATTCCAAACTGATATGGAAGTTCAGCAAGCCGTCATGGCCTGGCTGAAGGGACTTGATGCAGATTTCTTCTCTGTCAGCATTGATGCCTTGGTATATCGTTGGAATAAATGTTTGGACAAGCATTGTGAGTATGTTGAAAAATAATGTGTACCAGTGCCATAATAATCTGTATCACTATATCTGCCTGTGAAATAAAATTTGTACAGGAGAGCTCTTGCTACCTTACTTTTTGAATTACCCTCATACATATGGATGTTCAGAATGCATCTCTAATTATGCCATTATAAAATGGATTTATTTTTCACCAATTTTGTTTGACACCACCTCCAGGATTGTACCACTGGCTTAAAATGAGGATAGCATGTATTCAAAATATTTTATTGTGGTGTTCATAATCATAATATTTATTTAAATATTTTTAAATAAATATTTTAATAAAAATTTAAATACTTGCAGCATGTTTTTTTTCTGNCTTCTGTCTGATTATTTCTGTTTCGTTGATAATTTTCTTGTAGCAATATTAGATGTTCTCTTTCTTCTGTGGTTTCATTTCTCCGCACCATCTTTTACCTTTGAGATATGATTCAAGACCGCAAAAATTCTTTCTTACGCTTTGGCATTGTTTTGTATATTTTTACTTTTCACACTTCACTATTCACTTTTCACTTTTTTCTGTTATTTGTATACTTTTACTAATGCAAAATCAACTGAAGCATGTGCGTCACACGTCTCCAAAAGTCATTTCCAATATTCACACATAACGGTCCTCAACTAATCCAAAACATTTTCGACTATTCGAAAACATTTAAGATTAAGATTACATTATAGCCAATCTGTGCATTATAGCATTCTGTAAAAACGGGTATGTTTTCACAGAATGCAAGAATTTGGTCCCCCGTTTCCAGACTAATTAGAGAATTTTTACATGGGTCTAAAAATATGTTTGATTTCTTGCAAAAACGCAAAAAACTGTATCTGCGTCTGTAAATCTTGCACGCCGCTTTCTCTTAACACTTCCATTGTTAATACTTTCATTGTTAACACTTCCATTGTTACACATTTTCGAAGTCAACTACTTTCAACCCCCATATCTCCCACACCCTTATAGCTATTGAGACGCAATCACCATAGTGCACGATGGGAGACTTTGGGCTACTACCACACATAAACACCATTCATGCATGATGTGTAGTTTTGGTTGCAGATTGAAATATAGGGACAAACACGTCCATTTTTATATATAGTTATAGATATAGATATAAAAGTTTATGCACAAAAATTTTTTTTCTGTGCTACTGAACTAAGAGATACATAATTATTGCCAAGTATATGCATGTGCCATATAATCGAAAACAAGTCTAATACATAAATGATTCTCAGTTTAGCGCACACCTAAATTGCACTATTCTTTTAAGGAACCGATGAATACTTATAAATAGATCTCCTTGAATATAAAAGAACTCTTCAGTATCTATGAATTACTCAAATTAAATGATTTTGCATTACAGATGCCTTTGTGTCATGAAATTTTATGACTTTCCAAGTTTCAAACTTACATATTTCTGTATATAATTCTTATGTAGGTCTCACTAGTTTGAGGTTTTCAATTTAGCACTGCACTTAATTTATTGCCACAGTGACATATAAATTGAGATTTGATTGTATACAGGTATACCTTGAGTTACGTCATTCTCGATTATATGTCGTTTGTCAAAAAATATATGGAAAAATAAAAATCAAGTTTTAAGTCATTTTATTTAACTTTGTCCATCTGCCANGTGTGAAATGATTTAAAATCAGTTACTTTTTAGCCTGGGTTTTGTTACATTTCAGTTCAGCCAAATTTTTTATAATTATGATTAATAGTTTTAATTTTGTAATATTTATGCTCACAACACTAATTGATTCAGCTATATTGTACAAGTCAACCCCCCTATAACACTGTTGATAATTTCGTTTTATATGAATTCCATGTTGTATGAGTAACTTACATTTTACAAATACGTAAGCTGTTCACAGCCTGGCACAGTATTTGTAAAATCTAAGTGACTCGTACAACATGGAATTCATATAAAACGGAATTATCAACAGTGTTATAGGGAGGTCGACTGTACTGTTGGGTCATTACACATGTGACTTTATTATATGATTCCTTCCGTTAAGGTATATAACAATATACCTAAGGAGATGCCTCAAGTGGACTTTCTGTAGTTTCTGGCCCATTTAGGTGTCAGATATGTAAAGAAAAACTTGGAAAACTATACATACCTGTTAGTCAAGCCTGAGACCAACTACCAGTGTTCAGTGGTTTTATTCATTCACCAGTGGCTGAATGAAATGTGAAATCAATGTATTCAAAGTTTAACATTTATTTTGCAAATATAAGCAAAATAATTTTAAAATATTACCAGTTTATTATTTTTAATGGGAGCATTTATTGTCTCAGAATTTGACAACTTAGATCTAAATAGGTACTATATCAAAAGCATGTGATAAATTGTGATCAAATTTATCAAAAACCTTGTGATAAATAAGACTGGTAAATAAATTTATTTGATTTTAGTTTTATATAATGATGAAAATGTTTTACATTTTTAAAAGAAATTTTCATTTCAAGATCAATGCTACTATAAATAACATATCAAATTTGAAATTATTGGTTTTTGGTTCTGTGCTAAAAGTCAAAATTGACTTTTCTAGCACAGATAGATGGATATATATAATACAAAGTACATCATGAACATAGCAAATCTCACTTCCATATTCAAATTTCTCAGCAATAGAATCCATACACACAGGTTATTAGATGTATGCATGTAACTGAAATGCCATTATCAGAACAGAATGAATTACATCATATGTTGTATGTGCTTTGGATAAATTGTGAATTATTGGATATCTATAGAGATCATAAATTCATGAGTAAGATGGGTGTCTCCTTGATTGGTTGTAACTATGAGCTATTGTGCTGGTTGTTTGTAATAATGGATATATGTGGCTAATGGAGGAACATTAAAGGCTTTAAGCTGTGGTTTGGCAGGCTGGTATCAGCCATCACTGCTCCAGACCAGTGGTTTCGATTTGACAGTTTGTAAATACCAGAAGATTCCCGCTAAAAAGTTCTTAATGTCAAATATTGCTAAACTTGTGTTTAGAGAAACAAGCCAATGATCATAATTAAATTGACAGTTTGTGTGACTCTATGTTGTGTTAAAACACTAGAAATAAACTTATCATATTTCATTAAACATGAATAATTATTTGTATGTAACAGAATTTGTGAAATAAATGCTTTTTCAGAATATATTTATTTTCAATTGTTAAACAGAGTAATTGCACTAAATTGGTATTTATATAAATTATATCTTAATTTTAAATTTTAATAAATACTAATATGAAAATCTTGGCCATAAAACTATTCTAAATATTTGATGATGTAATTCAAAAGTTTTACATTTATCATAAATCCATTTAAGGAGTTTGGAATAGAAATTTTGTATTTAACATTCTTTATGAAACATTGGGAACCATTGCTCTAGATGGTTGTTCATTTGTGAAAAAGGTTAAATGACTAGATTAGATATATCTACATTATATTTCATTCTTTTCAATATAGAATGTGGTCTGATTCTATACTATATCAAATTTTGCACCTGACTAATTAAAAAAAAGTAATTATAAGAATTTTAATCAAATTTTTTAAACTATCAGTCTATTACTGCACTATCTTACTAATGTACTGAAAGTAATGCATGAATGAAATAAATTGATCATGGTTTTATCAATTTATTTGCTTAATTTTAAATGTAAAAAGAAAAGTAAGTGAATAGTAATATATTTTGGATAAATTAGTCTAAAATTCAGTAATAGAATATAATACTATTTATTATACAATAATCAGAATAAACAATTTTTAATTAGCTTGTTACAGGTTCCAGTTATCTACTATCAACTTGCCCTACTGACATTTTCTCTAATACTATTTATTATACAAATATCAGAATAAACAATTTTTAATTAGCTTGTTACAGGTTCCAGTTATCTACTATCAACTTGCCCTACTGACAATTTCTAACTTTAAAATTAAACTAGATCACTTCCTTAATAAATACCGTTTCTTCATAAGTTACGTGTAATTTTATATGTAACAAATCAAGTAGCCATATTAATGTCAATATTAAAATAATTTTTTAACATATATTTTTTTAATTTAGATCACTTTTTAGTTCAATTATTAAGAAAAATAAACTAGAATTTATTTTACATTTATGTTTTGTTTGTATTTTCCAAATAATCAATTATTTTCTCGATTCAAAAGCATAAAAAGTAAAATAGTAAAATAAAAATTAAGAATAACAGAAACATGATTTTTAAATTTTAATGCTTTGTAAAGTAACATATCTTCACTAAACAAAGACTGCTTGATCAAAATTACCAAAATTGTTTAAATAATTTTGATAACTTTAATTGACTAATTTAATTGATAACTGCAGTTTTTTGTTTGTTGAACCTTGTGTGCCAAGTTTCCTATGTTTTCATAATCTATATTTCTGCTAATGTAAAATATAAGTAAACCACATGCCATGTTCTTAAATGGTTTACATATGCAATCAGGTAATTATTAGAATGTGTGTATATTGTATATATGTTACTGTGAATGACCGATATCTGGCGAATGTCAACATTCACCGGTNCACAAATATTGAAGTCATAATATCACTAGAAAAGCGTTAAAGCACATAAAATCATATTAAAATATGTACATTTACAGTAAATGTTAATATAATCTTCATAAATCCTAGAGAACGAAACATGAAAACATCTGTGTTTCTGTGTTGTTGTCTTATTTAGTGATCTTTAAGTGCTCAATATTGGTGTTTTTTACGGTAGCTCCAATATCTACCATTTGGTGTAGTTGTCAGCACCACTCAATATTGGTAAATTTAATATAAATTAGTTCATTTTCTACTGTCGCAAGATAATTTTAATAACTGTATTTGTTATTTAACTTTACAAAATCATCTTATTTTATAATGTCTTAGAGCAAACCACATTCATAAATAGAGAGTCCGCGATGTACTGTAAACATTGCCAAATTGTAAACATATACACTTACAAGTACAGTAGAACATCGATTATCCGACTCAATTGGGGACTCAGGTTGGTCGGATAACTAAAAAAATGAAAAAAATACATTATTAGTAAAGTATATTAGTATATCCCATGTAATTAGTATATTAGTTAGTATATCGCTATTAACCAACTTTGCATTGAATTTTCATCGATGTTAAGCCTAACAATTTTTTTTTAAAATAATAATCGTCACTATCGTATTGTTAAAAATTATTTTAAAATTATTTTATNACCTACTTTTAGTTATTTTTACCATGATGTTTGAGATCTTTTATATTATCTAATCATTTTTTGCTTGGTCTTCTAGCCATTTTTTTCTGCTAAATATTTTTTTACATGAAAGATACTTTAGTATCTTTCATTCTTTTGATGTCCTAACTATCTGTCTGTGTACTTTTAAATATTTACTGTCTAGATGCTATAATTTACTGTTATTCTGATTCTTTATTCATTTCTGGCTTATTGATTGGGCCACATATTTTTGAAATTTTATTATCTGAGAGTTGTTTGTCCTAGATACTGTTTGATTATATTCCAGATTTCAAATTATTACAAGACAGTGACAGGATAAGGGCATTTATCCACTACAGTTTAAATATATATAAATTTTGGCAATTTATGAAAATACAGTAGATTATTTAATAATCGTAGTTGTAATCACATTTAATACATCATTAGTTTAATGATGTATTAAAAATAATTTCCATGACTATTATCAATGCATTTATCAATAATTATTTTTAAAGAATGTAAAAATTTGAAAATTTTATATATAAATACATTATAATATAGATGCAACATTTATAAGATCATGATGATTTTAAATTTCATAAATTAAAATATTAATATTGAAAGTGTAATATTTCAAATGGAATTTTTTAAAGATAAATGTAATTTCATATAAATGATTTATCTTTAAAATGTTTTTTCTTTTAATTTCTTATACAATTTATTATTTGCTAAATTCTATTAGAAATAAGTGTACAACATCCAATTTAGTTAATGTGTACATTTTTATCTGATTATTTTATTAAGAAAAATTTTTTTATTTTTTGCATATACAAAAGGAAATGTCATAAGACTATTGATATCCTTTTCCAAAAATAATGCCTGTAACAAAGAATAAAAATCAATAGACATGATAAAAAAAATATATATATAAAATAAACAAGATATTATATATTGTAATGTAACTGTTTACAAATGTGTTTAAAATGTTTAAAATCTTCATGTAGAGATTGTTCCATACAGCCCATATTCTGAATAGACTGATAAAAAAAAAAAACAAGTTTGGTTATGAGTAACGCTTGATGGAACTCTTAAGTACAGCCAATTATGACAAATGGAACCCTGGAAGTATTTGTATAAAAGTAAACAGTCAAAGTGTTTGATACATTTGATAAAAATGGGAATTCCCAATTTGGACCTAGCCAGATTAGCATTAGGGGTAAAACAAAGGCTGGAGAGTTAATTAGATAAAATATTTCTTACTTTAAATACTTTTAAAATTTTTTGTAAATGGGATGAGGCAGACTTAGGCCATATAGTTTTGCAAAATACTGAAGAATACCTCAATGAATAGCTAGAGATTTAATAATCTTATCAACATGTCCTTTGAAAGGAAGTTTAGTAGGTCATTGTAAGAATTAACATATTTTATGGGATTATTGTATATATGGAATGTGGACAACTGAAGATTACTAATACATGAAAAACACATGATTACAGTTTTTGTACATTAATTTTTAGGTTAGCTTTTTCTAATAGGGAAGATAAGCAGAGTAGATCAGACTGAAGGACATGTGGGTCACGGTTAATCAATTTAATACCATCAGCATAAGATAATGTAGGCAAAGCAATATAACTAAGTATGCTGTTAAATAAAATGAAAAAAATAGGCTGCTTAAAGTGGAACCTCGCTGAATTTTGCATAAGGGAGAAAAATTCAAAATTGCCTAGTTTAATTTTACAGGTACAAAGGAGGTAGTAATTATTAAGACAGGATTGGTAAGCAGGATCAATTTTGAATTGATCTCCGAGAATTGAGAGATGGAAATTGGGAATTACAGAATTGAAGGCTTGGCTAATATCTATATAAATTATGAAGTCATATTGTTTTCTTTCAAAATTCTGAAGAATTATTGATATAGTTTGGAAAAGATTGATGGTGGTGGAATAATTCTGTAGGACACAGTGCTGAATTGATATTAATTTAAAAGAAATTTTTGAGTAAAGTCTACTGTATTAACAAATTTCAAAAACTTGGAAAAAGGTTGCAGGGGTCATTGGATTTTCTCCATTTCTAGTGTTTTTGAAGTAAGGTTTTATAGATAATAAGTAAACCATTTTTGCAATGAAATATCAGTTTTACAGTATTGCAAATATTTATATATAGTAGATTAAAGAATTTTATAAGTAATGTCAGACTTTGCATTTATAGTGATATCATTAGATTCAAGATATGACCAGTTCAGGGAACAGATGTGGGTGGCAACTTTTTTCAGTTAATTTGGATCAATAAGAAATTGCTTTGATTTACCAAAGTTTAAACAGAGATAAAAGGCAAATAGGTTTGTGGTCAGACAGAAAACCATGGGTCAGGTAGACAGTAGCATGGGAGTTACTAATGAATACTAGATTAAGATAGGAATCCTATGTCAATGGAAAAGAAATTATTTGGAATAAATTAAAAAAAAAAAAAAAAAAATTTCATTTATAAAATAAACTTTAGCAGAGTTTAAAATGCTATAATATGGACCTGAAACTTCAATAAACAATAGATAAATTAAAATTGCTGCACATTAACAATTTAAAACTGGAAGGAATAATAAATAAAAATAGAAAACTGTGAAGAATTTGAAAAACAGAGATTCTTAGGGTGAGGTGCATAGACATTGGATAAAATAAGTTTATACTTGGGATTTTTAAAATAAGAATAGAATCAAAATATTCAAATATTTTACAAACTTGTAAAGATGGGGAAGGCAACAAGTATTCCTCCACTTCTTTTGATTAATGAATTCTAAAGATACATATGAATAACCCAATAGACAAATAAAATTAGCAATATCATAAAACAATGAGGTAAACCAACTTTTGGTAATAACATAAAAATCAAAAGTATCACTTAATATAGACAGGAGATAGGAGCATTTATTTTTGATGAAACAAACATTAATATTTTTTTAATTGGGATATTTAAGGACATAATGTGAGAAATATTTCTAAAAATATATAAAAAAATAAAACAAAAATAAAAAAGTAAAATAGATAAGTGATAAAAATTAACTAAAATTAGAAAAAATGATAAAGTACAATTACAATACCAATTATACGAGGGCTATTTTTTAAATAAGGTCCGTTTGTGAATGAGAGTGAGAATGGTGCGGGATTGCAGCAGTGTGCATGAGCATCTGCTTTCAGCATGCTTTGAGTGTGTTTGGATGCCATTTGCAGATATATCATCTGTCTGTGTGCTGAACTGTAGAAGTTTATAATGTTTAAGAAAATTGAGTCGCCTGCCAACTGTAAGATACGATCTGTTATTCTATTTCAGCACGAAAGATCATGGTAACTGTCTTTTGGGACNTACCAGTGTTCAGTGGTTTTATTCATTCACCAGTGGCTGAATGAAATGTGAAATCAATGTATTCAAAGTTTAACATTTATTTTGCAAATATAAGCAAAATAATTTTAAAATATTACCAGTTTATTATTTTTAATGGGAGCATTTATTGTCTCAGAATTTGACAACTTAGATCTAAATAGGTACTATATCAAAAGCATGTGATAAATTGTGATCAAATTTATCAAAAACCTTGTGATAAATAAGACTGGTAAATAAATTTATTTGATTTTAGTTTTATATAATGATGAAAATGTTTTACATTTTTAAAAGAAATTTTCATTTCAAGATCAATGCTACTATAAATAACATATCAAATTTGAAATTATTGGTTTTTGGTTCTGTGCTAAAAGTCAAAATTGACTTTTCTAGCACAGATAGATGGATATATATAATACAAAGTACATCATGAACATAGCAAATCTCACTTCCATATTCAAATTTCTCAGCAATAGAATCCATACACACAGGTTATTAGATGTATGCATGTAACTGAAATGCCATTATCAGAACAGAATGAATTACATCATATGTTGTATGTGCTTTGGATAAATTGTGAATTATTGGATATCTATAGAGATCATAAATTCATGAGTAAGATGGGTGTCTCCTTGATTGGTTGTAACTATGAGCTATTGTGCTGGTTGTTTGTAATAATGGATATATGTGGCTAATGGAGGAACATTAAAGGCTTTAAGCTGTGGTTTGGCAGGCTGGTATCAGCCATCACTGCTCCAGACCAGTGGTTTCGATTTGACAGTTTGTAAATACCAGAAGATTCCCGCTAAAAAGTTCTTAATGTCAAATATTGCTAAACTTGTGTTTAGAGAAACAAGCCAATGATCATAATTAAATTGACAGTTTGTGTGACTCTATGTTGTGTTAAAACACTAGAAATAAACTTATCATATTTCATTAAACATGAATAATTATTTGTATGTAACAGAATTTGTGAAATAAATGCTTTTTCAGAATATATTTATTTTCAATTGTTAAACAGAGTAATTGCACTAAATTGGTATTTATATAAATTATATCTTAATTTTAAATTTTAATAAATACTAATATGAAAATCTTGGCCATAAAACTATTCTAAATATTTGATGATGTAATTCAAAAGTTTTACATTTATCATAAATCCATTTAAGGAGTTTGGAATAGAAATTTTGTATTTAACATTCTTTATGAAACATTGGGAACCATTGCTCTAGATGGTTGTTCATTTGTGAAAAAGGTTAAATGACTAGATTAGATATATCTACATTATATTTCATTCTTTTCAATATAGAATGTGGTCTGATTCTATACTATATCAAATTTTGCACCTGACTAATTAAAAAAAAGTAATTATAAGAATTTTAATCAAATTTTTTAAACTATCAGTCTATTACTGCACTATCTTACTAATGTACTGAAAGTAATGCATGAATGAAATAAATTGATCATGGTTTTATCAATTTATTTGCTTAATTTTAAGTGTAAAAAGAAAAGTAAGTGAATAGTAATATATTTTGGATAAATTAGTCTAAAATTCAGTAATAGAATATAATACTATTTATTATACAATATTAGTATTATAACTTTAAATTTGGATTTTTTTTTTTAGTATATTGTTTTAAGATTTTATATTGTAAGAGAGCTTATTGTCTGCTGATGGTAAATAAATTCTGAAACTCAGTCCTACTCGTGAATTAAGTTGTCTGATATTTATTGATTTTAATATTCAAAAGTATTTATTCAAACAGAATTTAATGAAACAGTATTCAATAATAATACTTTTGTAAAAATTTATTATTATTAAATCAATTATTTATTTTTTAATAATTGATTTAATATGGTTTTATTTAACAAGTTAATGTTTATTTATTATGAAATTTCTGAATACATATTATTTATTTTATTTATTAAATGAAAACAAACCACAAGTAGATTAAATAATACGAATAATATGATAATTTTCAGCTATTAATTGACATATCATCATCCTATCAAGAATGTCTTACTGCAGATTTTAATTGTGTAAATTCTAAATTATTCAGTTTAAAAATAGAAAACTAGCTGTTTAATTTAAAATGAATTAATAGTTTAGTTGTTGGCAAAACTTATCCATTATTTTTCTAGATTGAAAATGCATATTACACAATAAAATGCAATTAGTATTGATAAAATATAAATTAAATGTAAATATGCTAATTTCTGTAAATATTTAATATCTTACATTAGTAACAAATTGGATTTTATTTAAGAACTTGTGTATTCTTAGTCAGCAGTTTATATATAATTATTTGATCACCCATATGCATTAGGTGCAGAAATTTTGATATTTTATTGAATTTATTTACTAGAAAGTGCTTTAATTTTAAATAAAGTAACAAAAGTTATTATTCATATTTTTCTACTAGGTATTTAATTATTTTTTTTCACACATTTGTTTTCAATAACTTTAACAGATATTAGATGATTTATAAAATGAGTGAATTTAAAAGTATTACAGATATCAGTTAGTAGTGATGGTTGATGATGCATTTTTCTGCATTAAATAACTTTTAGAAAATTTAAATAAGATATACTTAAACATTATTTTAATTGTTATGATAAATTTTTAAATTACTTATGTAATTTTTTTTTATAAAATCATACATCTCAATATCAATTAATGTTAATTATCAGTTACTTGGTATGTGAAAATAAATATTAATATTTTAAAATTTTGTTTTGTAATTTCTTAATAAAAGTATTATGTTTTTAATTATCAATGTAGGCAAAGTGATTGGAAAAAATGGCCGCATAATCCAAGAAATAGTAGATAAATCTGGCGTAGTTCGTGTCAAAATTGAAGGTGACAACGAGAATCAGACATTAAAGGAAGAAGTAAGTTTTAATTTTTAAGCTCAGACAAATTAAAATTAATAAAGCTGTTCTAGTCTTCATTATGAAAAATTTTATGTTCAAATGCGATTTACAGTAATAAATTAAAAATGCTAATTTTTGTCTACTTTTTAATATTGCTGCTATTTTTCATATAAAAAATTGCAGATTAATGTTGTGCTTCGTTTATTCATGTAAGAGCATCATGATGAGGCACTGGCTCGTCGATGTATCACCAAAAATTATGTGACTAATTTGAGAAAGATTAAGAACCACCAAAACAGACTTAACATAGACTTATACACGCAACTAATTAGCTTCGAAAACATTAATTTTTACAGAAAATAATTTATTTCAAGACAATTTAATTTTACGAATTTGTTAAAACATTTAATTAATAATTCTCTATGGACTATACAGCAAATAACGCCAGTATAATGTTAAATAATAGTTTGGTCATTTTAAAGAAACAACCGATCTATTTAATGGTTGCGTTATCGTTTTATATATATTTTTTTAAAATGAATTTTACGCCTGGAAGCAGCCGTTGATGCTTAGCTACCCCCTAAATTATATCACACAGGTTACAAAAATTTCTACTCGTTATCGTGTAATGTGGTTAAACCCCGCAAAAACCGTACCTGATGCCGAAACAACTTTAATTAGCGTTAAATTCTTCTATCATCTAAATCACGTTGGCAGTAAAATTATTACCTTGATTAAACACAAAACTTTACCGGAATTCTGGTTTTAAGTTCAATAACCTTTGCCGTTAGATAAGTGTAGAGGAATGATAGGAATATCGTTGTTGTCATCTCACAACGTGTATCAAAGAAGGGTATTTCCTAAGAGTTGGTAGATAATGAGCTTACACGCCCATCGATCTGGACTCTACCCATGTTTGTAGTTCCAGCTGTGTGCTATCCTCCCAGTTCATGTCGGTAGAAGATGTGACAGAGAGATGTGCCGATAAAAGAATGGTTGACCGCAACTTTGAGCTTAGCAAACTTATTGTTAGTGACAGATTTTATAGCTGTCGTTTATAGTAACATATGTGATTGTAGCATCAATATTTATTAAATAAGGAATTTTTAAGAAAGACCATTCCCAGATGCTTAAATTACTTTACTAATTTTCGATCTATCCAACTTTTCAAAGGAAAAAAAATACTTATACATTAATAAATTCTAGAGGTATTTTACAAATTTTCTTCAAAATAACTCTAAAAATTTGCTCTCATGCATGCTCAATAAAATGTATTTTTTTACATATATGTGTATATATAATGTTTATCAATTATTCGAAGAGTCATAATTAATATTTCTTTAAATATTTAATTTAGTTTTAGTAAATAGAATATCATTAAATTAACGTGGTCGGCTAAAGTTAGTACTAAATTAGCTCTTGAACCTTTTAACCTTTAGAAATTAATCATTGCAACATTTTATCTGAGATTCAACAAATCTTCAAAGATTGTTGGACTTATTTTAAAGCATCAAAATTTAACTGCTTGAAAGAAAATTCAACATTAAATAATAAATCTTTAGAAATATTTTAAAGTTTCATCATTAAAAATACACCAAATTAACAATTAATTTTTGATAATATTTAAAAAAGACTTGAAGAAATTCTTTGGATATTATTTTATAAATTAATTTAATTAAATGTATAAATAGATTATTAACTATATTTATTTTTATTATTAACTTTATGGTTTATAATATAATTATTCTATAATTTATATATTTAACTACATAAGAATAAAATATACTCATGATTATTTAAAGAAATTTAATTTGTTTTTAACATGAAATTATAATTATTACCGGCGTTAAATAAAATTAAATTAACATTATTTAATTTAAAACAACTATGTGACTTGTATTTAATCTTAATTTTGCGCTTTGTAAGAATTTTAAAACAGTCTCAAGGTTACTTTTCCTTGCCAATTCTTGAAAAATTAATTATATATAATTTATGGAATCCTTAAACTTTTAATAAAGTTAAATAAATATCTCTAATAATTATTTAAATATAAGAAAATTACATTTAAAATTACTTATTTTCACTTTATAAACAAGTAGTAATGGAATGGAAATTGATAATATCCATACATTTATGTTAATATATATTACCATATAATCATACATATATTGTATGATTATTATAATAATAAATGTATATATGTATATTAAATTTTAAAAGAAAATTTAATAATAAACTAACATAAATATATAAAGAAAAATCAATTTTTTCCTCTCTTTCACAACAAACTTGTAAAGAGAAAAAGAGAGAAGTGATAGCGAGCAGTTAAATATATTTATTTTACAATAAAATAGTTTTAGTCCTTTTCATTTTATTTCCTATTCTAAAAATGATTAAATGACTTTCCTATTGGATTTCAGCAATAGTATTTTTATATTCCAAAACACATTATTCTAATCGGAATTGTATCGGGAGCAACAAAACACGAACAAAAAGTAAGAAATTCCATATTATTTTTCGTGAAGAGAATCAATTTTAACCCCAGATTTTTATGGAATAAAGAAAATACCAGAGAAAATACTCTATTGTAATTGTTTTGAAATAAATTCTAGTAGAATAATTTAAATAATAAACGCTTTAAAACTCAGAAAATAAAGATATATGAAGCGTAGAATTTTACTTTTCTCTTTATTCTTTTGTATATATATATATACATATACACTTAAATATTCAAAAGAGAAAAGTAAAGTTTGTTTATTTTTCTTTATATTAAATTTAACGATAGTAATGTTTTCATTCGGTATTTAATCTTTACGTATTTATAAATTTAAATAACCCAAAGGGACTAATAAGACGTCAAAAACAGTGAGATTTTATGCATCATAAAAACACACAAAGGCAATTATGACTGTAGAAAAATTTTTATGGATTTGAAAAGTAAAATAAATTTATTTTACAATTACTTGAAAGAGTAAATAAAATTTAATTTCTAATTAATAATTGCTAGAGGCAATGATATTGTTGGAAAATGTTAATGAAACTATGCAGTTTAATAGTATAAGAATGTAAAATAATTAAATCTTAGAAAATTATAAATATTACAACTTTAGGTTTTTATTAATTAGCCTAAAGTCATTTAAAAGAAATATATTTATTATTATTATTTTAGAATGAGTAAAAAATATATATTTATCGATAAAAAATAAATTTTCTTTACTAGTTTAATTATAATTAACGATGCTAATAGTCTTTGTAAGTTTTAATTATCGTTAGATCTTATTAAATTTTATAGGCTATGTTCTTAAATTACACTCTAATTTTTTGTGTAAATAATTAAACAAGTTTTTATAAACAATGGATAGTTAAATAAACTATATATATATAGCCTATATATTGTACTTGAAAGTTTACTTATTTTAGAATAATCTATAATTTATATTCATGAGAAAATATCGTCTAGAAAAAGAGATAGTATCACATAAAATGATAAATTCGTATAAGAAATATTTTAAAAATGCATTTTTTTTTCCTATAGGAAGATTTACGATAGATTATTTATCACAATACAAGTCTATGATATAAGTATGAAAGTTACAACACATTTACTCTATCTATTATAATTTTCATAGTTAGGAAGATTTTAACGAACCATTGCTACGTTAAATGATAGATGATATTATTAAAGAGTAATTAATTAATTTAAACCAAAACTGGAAATATGAAATATTATAATTAAACAAACGTGCTTCGAATTCTCTAAATGATTTATATATAAATATATTGTATTTTTAATGTAGTGGTGTACTGTACATATATATACGTATACGTATCAAGAATTGGAAAATTACAGAACGTTTCACTTATGATTCTAGAGTCATTAGAGGGTCTCTAATGAATTAAAACATATTAATTGTTTCGTGAACAACAATCTGTACGTAACGAAGTATATGAATAATACAATAGATATATACGTAAACTGTTAAAGGATATTATAAATTAAATATCTTTTCGAAATCATTTTCAGATGAATTATTTTATCTTTTAAAACCCTTGCAAAATTCTCTTAGCAAAGATAATTACGTTCGGTTGTGGATATCCAAAAGGAACTTTTCAATTTATTATGTTTTCAAAGAAGACGTTTCATCTATACAAACTTAAATGTAAATTAGAAAACGTTTTGTTCATCATTTGCCTCCAGGTCATCGACAATACAAATATTCAGGAAACGTTTAGAAATTATTAAATTCGTAAATGATATAATTCTATTTGAGTGATGTAATGATTAAATTAAAAGAAATTATAAGTTAGCGCCTAATTTTAATTAAAATTTATAATTTCATTTGTTTAAGATAAATGCGGTTTCTTGTTTAAGAACTGATTAAGACTTTTGTTACTTGTTCTAGAACATAAATATAATTATTAAAGCAGAAAAATTGTGGTTTTTTTTTCCTTAATTCTTTAATGTTTTTTAGAGCTCTCTTTTTTATAACTCTGTACTTATTTTATTTTAGTATCGAATCCTTTCAGCCAAAACGGATAATCAAATTCAAACATTGAATATATATATATATATATATATATTTTTCCCCCATGATAAAATACCAGTTCTAAAATAGTAATAATTTAATTTTGTGATTTATTTAGTTTTATTAGTTCTTTGTTTTATTTTCTTCGTATATAAAACCCATAATTGAAACCACCATATTTCCTACAGTACGTAAAAACACCAGTAAATGGCATTAAAGATAAGGTAGGAAACAGGAAAAATAAGACGAGAATACTTATCAATCTTGTTAACGTCCTTAATTTTGGGCATGGAAGCTTTGATGGCAGTTGCTCCCTTCTTAATGCTTTGCAGCACTTTAGGTTTTCTGGCACCACTTTGCTCCGATCGAGTTTTGCGTCCATAAATACCTGTGGGTCTCGAAGAATAAGGTAGTCTATGTCCTGGATTACTCATACGAAATGATGG
>NW_019384561.1:187622-190575 GCF_000671375.1 Centruroides sculpturatus
AGAGCAGAGATAATCGTATATTAACACTAGGAGTACAGCCAGAACGGGGTCGAAGGGGAAACATACATACAATGTGACTAGTTGTTCTTAATCCAAGATCTTGCTATTCTTCCCTTTTCGCTCGGTCCTTTTCTTTCTTCTTCTTCCCGCCAAAGTCTTCAAACAGCCAAAAGGTATCCCATGATCCATTTACACTCCTTATATATCAGTTGCCCCTAGCGCCCCCTTGTGTTACATTCCCAAATTACAAATTAAAAAATAAAATAGACAATTATTATAACACACGAATATTTACATTGACATAACGTTACTAATAATACATATAAACAATAATATTTTAGTAAAAAAAGGAATACCACATTTAAGCCTTCATGAAGGGAAAAAAAAAAAAAAAAAAAAACAAGTTTGGTTATGAGTAATGCTTGATGGAACTCTTAAGTACAGCCAATTATGACAAATGGAACTCTGGAAGTATTTGTATAAAAGTGAACAGTCAAAGTGTTTGATACATTTGATAAAAATGGGAATTCCCAATTTGGACCTAGCCACATTAGCATTAGGGGTAAAACAAAGGTTGGAGAGTTAATTAGATAAAATATTTCTTACTTTAAATACTTTTAAAATTTTTTGTAAATGGGATGAGGCAGACTTAGGCCATATAGTTTTGCAAAATACTGAAGAATACCTCAATGAATAGCTAGAGATTTAATAATTTTATCAACATGTCCTTTGAAAGGAAGTTTAGTAGGTCATTGTAAGAATTAACATATTTTATGGGATTATTGTATATATGGAATGTGGACAGCTAAAGATTACTAATACATGAAAAACACATGATTACAGTTTTTGTACATTAATTTTTAGGTTAGCTTTTTCTAATAGGGAAGATAAGCGGAGTAGATCAGACTGAAGGACATGTGGGTCACGGTTAATCAATTTAATACCATCAGCATAAGATAATGTAGGCAAAGCAATATAACTAAGTATGCTGTTAAATAAAATGGAAAAAATAGGCTGCTTAAAGTGGAACCTCGCTGAATTTTGCATAAGGGAGAAAAATTCAAAATTGCCTAGTTTAATTTTACAGGTACAAAGGAGGTAGTAATTATTAAGACAGGATTGGTAAGCAGGATCAATTTTGAATTGATCTCCGAGAATTGAGAGATGGAAATTGGGAATTACAGAATTGAAGGCTTGGCTAATATCTATATAAATTATGAAGTCAGATTGTTTTCTTTCAAAATTCTGAAGAATTATTGATATAGTTTGGAAAAGATTGATGGTGGTGGAATAATTCTGTAGGACACAGTGCTGAATTGATATTAATTTAAAAGAAATTTTTGAGTAAAATCTACTGTATTAACAAATTTCAAAAACTTGGAAAAAGGTTGCAGGGGTCATTGGATTTTCTCCATTTCTAGTGTTTTTGAAGTAAGGTTTTATAGATAATAAGTAAACCATTTTTGCAATGAAATATCAGTTTTACAGTATTGCAAATATTTATATATAGTAGATTAAAGAATTTTATAAGTAATGTCAGACTTTGCATTTATAGTGATATCATTAGATTCAAGATATGACCAGTTCAGGGAACAGATGTGGGTGGCAACTTTTTTCAGTTAATTTGGATCAATAAGAAATTGCTTTGATTTACCAAAGTTTAAACAGAGATAAAAGGCAAATAGGTTTGTGGTCAGACAGAAAACCATGGGTCAGGTAGACAGTAGCATGGGAGTTACTAATGAATACTAGATTAAGATAGGAATCCTATGTCAATGGAAAAGAAATTATTTGGAATAAATTTAAAAAAAAAAACAAAAAATTTCATTTATAAAATAAACTTTAGCAGAGTTTAAAATGCTATAATATGGACCTGAAACTTCAATAAACAATAGATAAATTAAAATTGCTGCACATTAACAATTTAAAACTGGAAGGAATAATAAATAAAAATAGAAAACTGTGAAGAATTTGAAAAACAGAGATTCTTAGGGTGAGGTGCATAGACATTGGATAAAATAAGTTTATACTTGGGATTTTTAAAATAAGAATAGAATCAAAATATTCAAATATTTTACAAACTTGTAAAGATGGGGAAGGCAACAAGTATTCCTCCACTTCTTTTGATTAATGAATTCTAAAGATATATATGAATAACCCAATAGACAAATAAAATTAGCAATATCATAAAACAATGAGGTAAACCAACTTTTGGTAATAACATAAAAATCAAAAGAATCACTTAATATAGACAGGAGATAGGAGCATTTATTTTTGATGAAACAAACATTAATATTTTTTTAATTGGGATATTTAAGGACATAATGTGAGAAATATTTCTAAAAATATATAAAAAAATAAAACAAAAATAAAAAAGTAAAATAGATAAGTGATAAAAATTAACTAAAATTAGAAAAAATGATAAAGTACAATTACAATACCAATTATACGAGGGCTATTTTTTAAATAAGGTCCGTTTGTGAATGAGAGTGAGAATGGTGCGGGATTGCAGCAGTGTGCATGAGCATCTGCTTTCAGCATGCTTTGAGTGTGTTTGGATGCCATTTGCAGATATATCATCTGTCTGTGTGCTGAACTGTAGAAGTTTATAATGTTTAAGAAAATTGAGTCGCCTGCCAACTGTAAGATACGATCTGTTATTCTATTTCAGCACGAAAGATCATGGTAACTGTCTTTTGGGACAGGAAAGGGACTTTGTTAGTGGATTTTATGCCAAGAGGCACAACAATCAATTTTGATGCTTATTGTGTGATCTTAGAAAACTCCGCCGTGCCATACAAGACAAGCGGTGTGGCCTAATGTCTTCCAGAGGCAGGCGGCAGATTTCTTTGAAGTCAGAATTTAAAAAATTTTTGAGAGGTATGACAAATGTTTGAACAAAAATGGAAATTATGTAGAAAAGTAGATAAAAGTATGTAGAATATGGGAAAAA
>NW_019384561.1:193103-267704 GCF_000671375.1 Centruroides sculpturatus
ACTACATATGCAATAAATTAAATTTGGTTAAGAAATTCAAAAATTAATTTTAAGCAATTATATTTGTTATCTTACCCTAATGGCATTTGGCATCTCACCCAGATACTTGGGGTGAGATGCTTAAAATGCCAGACAGTGAAAAAGTCGTCATTGCAAACACAGTATAGAATTTTTTAAAATAAACTCCAAACTTTTATTTGAAAGACATACTCCAGAATATGATATTTTCATTAGAGGGCTCCTAAACTCAAATTAGCGCTGTAATTTTCTTCATAAGCAAAATGTTAGGCATCTTCCGCCGAATCACGACACACAACTTTATTTCCCCCAAACATATTTATGTAGCTAAAATTAGTTTTAACTAATGTTTTGTCTAAAGTCAAAACATGTACAGCAGTAAATTAACTAGACAAAACCGGTTTTGTCTAGTTAAAACTAGAATTTACTGTAGTCAAAAATGAATTTGAGTTAAAACTAGTTTTAACTAGACAAAACGGGTTTTAACAAAGACATTCAGTATAAACAAGTTTCAACTAGTTAAAACGCGTTCTAACTAAAAACGGGTTTTGACTGTAACATATATATATATAAAGTGTACTCTTTTAAAATAGTTTAACATAACTCATGAAATTCTGAGATATAACCTTTGTTTTAAATAATGAAAATGATTGACCAGTTAACTTCATAAACATATTTATCTAAAGTATTTTAAACTCATTTTTTTCTTTAAATATATTATTTTATAAATATGTATTTATAAGTGTAGAAAATATGATTAAAAATTGTAGCTCTGCATTGTGAAGATGTCAAAATAAATAATTGCTTGTTTTATTTTAGAAGTTTATTACAAGCAGAGCAGCAGAAATCATTATTGCCTGTGATGTTGGTAGGATGTTAACATGTAATAATTAGCTATTTTTACTTTGAACAGAAAATCAGAACAGGTAGAAATTTGTTTGAAATTAGGATTTTGGGCACAAAAATAGAAAAAAATCAGTATCATTATTAGTAATAAGCAATAGAATGCTTTAATAGAGCCAAATTTAAAAATATATACATGAAAGAAATTATTCAAGCACTTTTAAATTAAATAATTCATTCTCAAGTAGGTTTCAAAAATGAATGCTGCCACAGTGAAAGTGGGCATTGTTACAAATACAAACATGACTTGGAAAACATTGCTTGCTTTGGCAACTTTGGAACCTACAATTGTAAAATTATAAGTGAGAAAGTAAAAATTCTTAAATGTAAAATATAATATACTTAAATTAGTTTCATTGAAGCTTTTTGCTGTTTATTTCTGTGTATGTGTGTATAGAACAAGAAATGGGGTTGGGTTATTATAATAGAAACATTTTCCCAACTATCATAGATTCCTCAGACTATTACATTATTCCTAAGACAATCAAACATAATAAGAGGTTTGTACAGTACTGGTCAGTTTTCTAGTTTAAAGCAACATTTTTAATTTCTTCACACACATCCATATTAAGGTTGTCTTCTTTTTCAGTTGAATTTATAGTATTTATTAGTTTGTTGGATGAACTATTTTTGTTTTGACATTCAGAACCCCAATGATATCTACCTTTATATCTCATTTTTCAATAAAGAACCATCCAATAAACAAAGCATTAATTATAAATACACTGCATTAACCTTATAATGCTTTGCAGTTATTTTGAGCTTCTTTATTACTCTTTTGTTCCAACTCAATTGTGTCCATATGGATTGTTATTTATACAGTGCATAAATTCTTTGATGTTTGGCTTTGTTCTCCAGATGATGCATATGTCATTAATGTATTGTTTATATATTTCAATATTCGAAAGGAACTTAGGGATGATCCTGGCTTCTAAAAGACATACTACTATTTCAACTAAGTGCCCTGATAGTGGGCTACCCACAGGTATCACTTTTTTTTGAAGGTGCATCCTCCCATCTAATTTGTAAGCAAGAGGTGTAACGAAGCATATGAGATACAAAAAACAATTATCAAAGGCATGGCAAGCTATGTATGACTGTTGTTCAGTTAAGTTTGTTAGTATATCCAGCCATATTTATTTTATCCTCAAAATAACCTTTCACACACAATTTGGCTTTGTATTTCAGATTAAAAAATTTAACAATAGGTTTAATTGTTTTGAACCTTTTGAATTTTTTAATCCGAACATGTTCTTTTTTAAATTTTTTTCCATGAACTGGTCTCACAATTCTCTATGTACCACTTCAAGATATCATCCTCTAGATAATTCCCCAACATAAATATTTTGGCATCTTCGTTTCAATCAAAATCTATCATCTCAAATTATTTTATAAAATTTTTGATATGTACTTGATTATTGTTTACCATAAAATGTTGCAATTTGGACTTATTTTGATCAAACATCTGGGTTGTGTGTATTTTATATTCACTTGGAACTGCTTTGGAATCCTGTACCATCTTCATATATTTTTATGATGAATTGTTGTCTTCTATTGGTTTGGCTTGCTTTATTCTTTTCTTGGTCACTTTCAATGTAAATCCTGTCAACTTGTAAATTCACCATTGACTTGCAAGTAGAAATTGAAATGTTTGTTGTATGTCTGTGCAATTTGATCACAGGACAAAGAATGTCTTGAGTCTCTTCTCATGATTTAGCAGGAGCTTTGAACATTGGCAATGGTCATTTCATATTTTAATTGACGTCTTTGATTTAACCTTTCTGATTAATGGCTAAATAGTTGGTTAGCTTTTAACCCTTTTTTAAAAATTATACATGTGTAAGATTTATATATCACTTTTAAGCTTCTTTTTACACCTTAGTGAATTTAATCATGTATAATAATAATTTTTACATCATTTATTATATAGCTAATATATACACAATAGTTTTAAAAATAAAAATATGTATTATTGTAGTTATATTTCAATATGAATAATTTGTCTCACATTGAAGTTAAATGATATAAGTAACAGAAACAAACCATTTTGTAATACATATTATCATTTTAAACTGTTTTTATGAATTACAGTATAAGAAAAGTAGTGTAATCATTTTTAGATTGTTTTTGGGTAATGCAGAACCTCTGTTAATTGGGGTTCTGTTGTGTGCATGCACATACAGAACAGGAAACTGTACATATATAGTGGAGATTTTTTTAGATTTCTCTTGTCATGATTAATGTGCAGGCATACATCACTGTTCAATAGCATCATCAACACAGTCACTTTAATTCATTGCCAAACAATGAATTAAGATGGCTGCAGTAGACCAACTTCCTTAAATTTCCTTAGAGTAGTTTGATAACCAACTGCACTGTAAGGAAAAAATAAAAAATGTCAAAAATACTTCTTATATATATATATTAAAACATACTATTACTTTCTTTTTACTTATCTTGAAATTTTTGCAGCAGAGGAACTAGAATGCTTTTATATTATTGATTTAAAAACGGAATTGGAACATCCAAGTCTCAGGGTGTTTATGCCTTAAAACTCATCTTTTATACAGTACTAAGAAAAACATAGCAAAACTTTTTATAATAATAATAACTTTACATTTAAGATAAAACTTCATCTCGGAGTAATGTACAAAAATAGTTAACTTTAGTCTAAGAGATTCACTATTAGATTTTACTCTGAAAGAAACTTCAGAATTTTCATAATCATCTTATGATAGATATATCCACCATAAACATTTTGTGTAAATTCAATCCATCTTACTGTTCAGATTGGTAGAGCTCTTATTTATATGACAAAGAAATTAAATATTTAAACTATTAGATTTTAATTTGCTGTTTGCATAAGATGTGCATATGTCTTATATTCAAAGATTTACTTTTGCATGTTTATAAGAGAAGATTCTTTTCTTGTAAGTACTGAAGTCTGAATATTTAGCTTTTTTTATATAATAGATAATATCAAGTAATGAAATTTAGACATTTCAATTTTTTTCTAAAAACAACTGTAAAAAAATGTTTTAGAAAGTTTGATGTGGGCATTTAAGTAGAGTAACCAAAGAATGTTTCATCACATTTCATTGGAAATAGACACACTAGCAATTTGTGACAATATGAAACTTTCAAAAGAACACATTCACATGCTGTTTGTTGCTTTACCACTTAAAAGATGGTAACAATGCAACAGTGTCATGATTTCATGTGAAAAATATTTATTTACTCTTGCATTTTGCAAGAGTAAACAAAGGTCAATCAGCTGTTGCACATGTCAAAGGGCCAATATTGCAGAAGGTGATGGACGATTTGCATTTGTTTGATGTCAAGATAATGGAGCTGCTTCCAACCATCAACATTGTCACGAAAGATCTCTACTGTGAACTGGATTTTTTGAACACCAAGATCAAGAACTTCATCCAAAAATTGACAAAGTCCGATACACCACAAAAACATGACAACACAGAGCAAAGATGACTTTAGAGAAGCTGGCCATATGAGCTGGGAGGTTCTGCCTCATCTTCTTCACAGCCCAGACTTGGCACCAACTGACTATCATCTATTTTATCTCCTGCAGAAGCATATTGCTAATATACAGTTCCAATAACAATACCAGACACTTGAGGCTTTCTTTAATTAAAGAAAAGCCTCATTCTGTGCTCATGGGATAAAGTTTATAGCAAGATGACAAGATGTGATTGATATTGATTGTGATTACCTATCATGCTAAACTGTAATCATTGTTGAGTTAATTGTCAATAAAGTTTTTTCAAAATGTCTAAATTTCATTTTACATCCTGATATTATTTGAATTCAGAGTAAAAGCAATATATGTAAAAAGTAACAATTTATCTAGTGTTACTCTGCAATTTCAATTAACCAATGTAATTTTTCGATTTTATGAAATGGTTGTAGTTAAAAATCAAAATTCCTAACTAAATTAATTGTTGTCATTCATGGTCCAGTGCTTGTTTGAGAGTGATGTTTGTTTCCACCACCAACTTTTTAGCTTAGTTCACACTGAGCATGATTCGCTTTCGCCAGCGAATTGCACTCAGTGTGAACTAAGCTTTTCTATTCTCTTCCAGCAAGAGTGCTTTGGATAAATTTGTGTAGTCATGCATTACAATATTTCTTAGTCATCAAATTATTCTCTGTAGGATTTTCCTTTTTTGTTTGTCCGTTCCCTTATTCTGAAAGCAACCATCTTGATCCCCCTCTTTCTTCATTCTGCAGATGTATCCAATGAGATGTAACTTTCTATGAATTAATTTTTGCAGTAATGTCTTTTTTGGTTTGCTAAGAAAACAACTGAAAAAGACATTACTGCAAGAATATAGATATCTTCTGTATTCTTTTATGAATATTTTGTCTTGCCAGTTTATTCTCAGTATCTTTCTGTAGTATTTTTTCAAAGACCAAGTCTTTTTTCTTTTTTTATCCTTACGTATCAACCACAATTCATAGCCATATAATATGCTGCTGAAAATACTTTTTACCAGGACTTTCAGCTTTGTCTGACATGTAATATTCTGACATATCCACATCGTATCCATTACTTCAAGATTTGAAAACACTTGCAATTCTGTCTTTATCTCGTCAATGTATTTTAAATTTTCAGTTAATTTACTTCCCAAGTGTGTGAACTCTAACTTTTTCAATTGTCATCCCAACTAGCTCTATGCCATTTGCATAATTATCCCTTCCAAACACCATAAATTTTTTTCCTCAAGATTAATTTGTAGTCCATATTGCAAACCTTCTTTGCTAATGCTATCCATTGTTATCACCATGTCTTTAGGATTTCAAGAATTACATAATCTGAAATCCTCAAATTTATAATTCTTTTACAATTTAAGACTATTTATTACCTCCTGTGATGCAATCCATAGCTCTTTCTAGATGAATGATAAATAGTAATGGTGAGATAGAGTAACCTTGTTTATGCCTCTCCTTATCTTAAACCATTTTTCAAGATTTCCAAAATTTCTTACTGCTGCTTCAGAATTTTCATATCTTGTAAGACATTAATAATTTTTGTCTATACTATGTGATTCTGACTGTCCATGTAATTTACTGATCTATGCAATGAAATGTTTTCCTAAAATCATTGAAGCATGCATAAACCTTCTTGCTATTTCTTGTTGTTTCTACAATAAGTTATAGAGTAAGTATTTGCTGCTTAATGTTTATCTTTCTTAAGCCCAGCTTGTTCTTCTGCCAAATGTAATTCTGATTGGTGCTTTAGTCTCTGTCAGAATCATTATTAGAACTTTCCAATAATAGTAAGGGGAATTTTCCTATAATTTTTACATTCCATTGCACTGTTTTTCTTATGGATAGGAACTAGTATTGATTTTTCCATTTTTTAGGTGTTTTCCTTTTCCCCACGATGGCCAGTTTGATTATTTTTGATCTACGTTCGTATCATACACTTGTAGTAGAATGAACTGATGCTAGAAATTGATGACTTTTTATAGCTGATTTCTTTAAAAAATCTAATAGCCATGCATTATTGTATGAATTATTGTCACTTTGGCATTGCATCAAATAAGCAGTACTTATTGTAAATGATGCATAATCATATTTCATTTACATTGAATGTTATGCTAGACTTCCATAATTGCATAATTTTCCATATAATAATGAGAATTATATTAATAAAGACAGATAAAAACTAGCTTTGTACTAAACAAAATTATATTTTATTGATTTTTTTGAAAAATTGCTGGTATTGTATAATATACAGCAATTTTTAATGGATACTTAAGTGGATGAAGTCTCCAGTTTCAGTAGTGTATGTTAAACTCTTGTTTCACTATAATAATTAATATTTTAAATATTATATTTAGTTTAACTGATGTTTGTTAATTTTATACTTTTTTTAATAAATAAATTATTTAATTACATATTATATAAGGTTTATGTATATATTGATAAAATTATTATTATTATTATTTTTTAAGTTTGAAAATTTCTAAAAATTGGCTAATGATTACTGCATATTTGTGATAGTACTGAAATCAATGTTGAAACCCTTGTACCTTATTCATGCAAGCAATGCATTAAATAGTTCTAAATTCTGAACTACAATACATAATTCTTTACAAACAACAAAAAAACCAGCATTTAAAGCAAGGATTTGTTGTAATCTTCTAGAAAATACTATTATTATTGTTAGTAATGTATAAAATCCATCAAAATTTGTTAAGTTTTTGTTTCTATGATTTCATTTTTTTAATAAAATTTTAAATTGTGTGAATTCTTCAATTTATTCATATTTTATACAGTAAATACAATTTTAATTTCTCATTTCAGATATGTAGGACATAGAATAAACAAATGTGTGTTTATTCCATGATTGCTAAATATTTGTTTTTAATGTTTTAGATAAGTATTTATATTCAACCTGACAAATTGTAAAGATTAGATTATCAGTTATATGATTTTAATTCGAAAAATGTATTAAAATTAATTTCTGACTATAATATCTATGATTTATTATTTATTTTATTTCTTAGAAACAATAAAGTATTGGAAAAGCATGAAAATGCTAATATTAACTTACAAGGTATAAAGAATATCGAAAAATAATGGTTTCTAGTATCTTCATCTCATCGAAAGACAATGAGCATCAGGACATTTATTCAAACTTCATTATATTTGTCAGCTGTTTACAAACTGTTATCAGACCATAGAATAAATAAAATATTCAATAAGCAATAAATGTAACAAAATAAATTTAAACCACTTACTAAATGCAAATATTTGCCTGGTGTCCCTTACAAAAAGTAGTATTTTAATGTTGTCTTACAAATAACAGCCATTGGGCATTTTCCACAAAGCCACAAAGCTTCTGAAATGACTAACTTAATGTGCAAATACAATAGGTGTTTTTTGAGTGTAGTACATAATTCAATACTAAAAATAATTTAATAATTGAATTTTGTAAAGGTGAAAAATTTTTGTATACATTTTTCAGTTCTGATTATAAAAACAATATTCAATTTGTATAAATATTTTCAAAAATTTATTACACAATATTAATGCAATTTTACTTCTCTTGTGTTTAGAAAATGCATGAGAAACTGTTATAACAACATTATTATACCAATATAAAATTTTGTATTTTAACCCTCATGCAATGGGAGAAATTGAATCTTATACAATAAAAGTTTATTAAATTGAAAATAAATTAATTTTTTAAATCAAATTTACAATATACATTTTAAAATTTCTGTAAAAAATGTAAAAATTCAGAAGGAAAAATTCCCAAGAAAAGGAACAAACTTGATATGTTTTTTTTAAAACAATGTGTGAGAAATTGAACCAATCATTAGCAATTATATTGTTGATATTTTAGTGCATTTACATATTTAACATTTTTAACTAATTGCTCATTTATATTTACATTCATGTGTTTGTATGCAAATACATCACCATATTTTTTAAAATCTTATCATTGTTAAATGTTCTTTAATTGTACATTTTAATGGTCCAGCAATTTCTCCTAATATGAATAGCTATTCATTTTATTAATTTAAATTTATATATCACATTAGCCCGTCTATAATATAAATCTTATATTTTAATTACACTATTTTTCTTTTTGAATAAATACTTGATTTATATTATTAGTTTCAGAAATAAATTTTAACTTTTAATTATGTTTTGAAAACTTTCAAAAGCTTTAATATATGTAAATGTTATGTAGATACTATTATTAATAAGACACTTACTTTTAACAGTAACATTAAAATTTTTTATCCCATTTCATTAATAATTTATATGGACAATTGTTTTAAAATATACTTTATGTATTATATTTGCTGTTTCTTTTTGTATAGACAACGAGACTGTTATTTTGTCTAGTCGTCTGTATTGTAAATCCGTTCAGAAGGCATTACATTTAATAAAATTAGACATGTATGATTAAAAATTGTTTTATTTAACATTGTATGATTTATAATAACTTATTGCTTATGTTCTAATCAATATTCTTTTCTAATTATAGTTATATCTAGGTAATTAAACAATTATTATTTAAATAAAACAATAAATAGAAAAGAATATCAATTAGAAAAGTTAGAATCAATATTATAAATCATATAATGCTAATAAAACAATTTTTATTCATATATGTCTAGTCATATTAACTATGCCTTCTTCATGGAATTACAAAACAGATAGATAGTAAAATTTTATCATATATTATTAATCATTTGTATACTTACAAAGAAAAACAATACCCATTATTTTAGAAATTTGTGTTTATTTTAAAACTATTTCAAGAAGTTAAGGACCAACACAGATCCCATTACCATATGATTTATCTGTCTGTGATGATATATTAAAATCATTTTTAAAAATCATGTGTGAATGAATGAAATATTGATCTTATATAATCATATAAAGTTTAAATAATATGTCGGTTATCATTTAAAGATTAAACAATAAAATGGCAATAATAAATTTTTATAAAAAAATATTATTTTATTTTGACTTACTGGCAGAATTTACAAGTGTTTTTATTTGTCTTTTGTCTTTGTGAACTTCTCTTTCAATTTGAGTTTAACATTAAAGTAATAGTTAAGAGTCTTTAATTGATTAGTTAAAAATGCTAATGTTGATATTAATTAAAAGCATAATTAAATTTTAGGTGGAAAAAACATATTGATAATTTTAGCCAAATAGTACAATTTTAATACTCAGTCAGTATTAAAATGTGCTATTACAATTTTATTTTTTTTTTAGCCAGAAAATAGTATAGAGTAATATTGCCTATTATTAGCAATTGGTTTATTCACATCTAAATCAGTTAACAAATATTAAATTGAATAATAATTATTTTAAAAAGAGTTTGGTTATTTAAAACTGCAAATTTAGGAAATTTGTGTATGCAATAAAACAGATGCATGAAATCAATGTTGAAACCCTTGTACCTTATTCATGCAAGCAATGCATTAAATAGTTCTAAATTCTGAACTACAATACATAATTCTTTACAAANTATTTTTTTTTTCAAGCAATATGATGAAATAGTAACACCATTTCACATTCAAGGGATGCAGGTGCCATTTGTTTTTGTGGGAACTATGGAAAGTATTACCAATGCAAAAATTTTGCTGGAATATCATCTTGCCCATTTAAAAGTTTGTATATATAATTTGTAAATAGTTATTAAATCTCAATTAGCTATGATTTTAAACATTAAACAAAGCTTTTAACAATATAATTATTAGTGTGGTGCTTAAAATAGGGAAAAAATAAATTGAACTACTTTTTTGTGGTCCTATCCTCCAGAACTATTCCAACTGGTCTCAAATTACTACAGAAAAAATTTGAACTTGATATATTAATATTTAGAGGTAGCTCGATGACCACAAAGTTTATAAAAAGAGCAATTTATGACAAATGAAAACGCTGCCTCTATCAAAATAAACTGATAAAGTTGCATTGAACATTGTACTGAAACTTTCAAATTTTGTGAATTGTGCCATTTTAAAAATCTTTTTGTTGCACTTTTGGTTTGTAATCCATCAAGTTTTTGAATATTGTAGAGTCTACATGACTATTTAATTTGTCTGTAATTGTCCAAAAAAGTGAAACAAGTCTATTTTACCACAACAAGTCTTGTTTCACTTTTTTGGACAATTACAGACAAATTAAATAGTCATGTAGACTCTACAATATTCAAAAACTTGATGGATTACAAACCAAAAATGCAACAAAAAGATTTTTAAAATGGCACAATTCACAAAATTTGAAATTTTCAGTACAATACATTCAATGCAACTTTATCAGTTTATTTTGATAGAGACAGAGAGTGTCTCTTTCTTGCTGTCTGGATAAGCCTGTTGAACAACTTGCAACAAATACTGAAGTTGTAATTCATCATGAGTCATTAGGCCACTGAATTCCTGCGACTATGCATTCTACATGGTCGTTAACAACTTTAATGGCATGTACTGAGTCTGCAGCCTTCTGATAGTCCTCTCTATCTTTCCACAGGTCAGGATCTATAGTAGAAATGTATCTAGAAGTTCCATTAATTCAAACAGAGTCCATGACTTCTCAGATATAAAGTCCTTAAGATTTTTTCCCATAAATGTGTCCAGGTCAACAGTGATTCATTTAGTGTGACCCTGTTCAGTGTCGTCATCTTTTTGCATTGCTGTAATCATTAGCCTCTTTGTAGCAGAACTTACATGGTTGTCGAAAAAAGCTAAAGCAACCAAATCTGGTGACAAATACCATAAGTGTTTAGAAAATTTGAGAGATGATGCCTTGGATATTGTCATGTTGATTTCCGAGTATTCAAGAAGTGATTTCAGAAGATGAAGGTCATTGTTAGGAGAACTGGCTACCAATGGAACTGAAATCCTGAGTTTCAAGTACACATGTGCAGCAAAGACACACATCCTGTTCTTTTTTTGTTAAGTGGAATTGGCCCTTAAACAACCCTTAAACAACACCTTCAAACTGTAAGTTATCTTTGATAGCCAGCGTGCATGGTACATGGCTCCAGGTGCTGGCCTCAACCAGAAACAGGGGAAAACATTTGCCACAAGACTTGATGATGTCAGTGAAATAATGATCACAAGTCGTGACAGAAATTAATTTTGTGGGAATGTCATGTAACTAATGTGTGATTAATTTAATAGTTTATTTATTGAGATGACCAACTACAGTTTTGCAAACTGTTGCACTAAAATGTATATATTGTGGTTCAAGCTTGTGATTGGCATATGCTTATGCTCATCCTTACTATTTGGAACCAATAAAACTTCAGTGACATTAAGCTACCAGTAAATATTCACCAATAGAGTAGATTTTTGGCACAAATTTTTCTATACATATTTGAACAAAATTAGAGGGTAGAGATTCACATTTACAAATTGTGAAAATAAGCCCACACTATTCTGCATTGAGGCCTTTGGTGATATCACGGCATTCAATGTTTAGTTTTAAATAAAAATATAATTATATTTATCTGTATCCTTCCTCCAGCATTTTTTGATTTAAAAAAATTTTTATTTACATGTAACTGTACAGTGCTGTGAGACTAAGGCACCATTGTTTGATGAACACACGAAATAAAACTTAGTGAAAAAGTCTTATTTATGGATCAAATTTCATTGTTTTAGTTTTTAAGTTATTTTAATTATACTGAATAATTTTAAATGTATAAATATGTAATGATATTTAATAAATTGTTAAAAATTTTATTACCTTCCGCATTGTATCTTTGTCTCATATCGTCAAAGTAAGAATAAGAATCNTATTCAAACTTTCTGAGAAATAACTTCACAACAAATTAGACTGGAAAGTAATACTAATAAAAACCTAATTCAGCTTAGAGCCTTTTTTTCATTTCCACTATATTTTAATGATAGACAAAAGTTTGAAGACAAATGTTTTTGATCTAGTTGAAATCTTCCTCAGATCTACATGACCTGAGGAAGATTTCAACTAGATCGAAAACATTTGTCTTCAAACTTTTGTTTATACAAACTTATTGCAAAACTTCAGGTCTACATGAAAAGATTTTCATGTAGACCTGAAGTTATTCAAAGTTATTCAAGACCTGAGGAATTATTCAAAGGAAAATGAGGTTGGTCATTCTGACCAAAATGTAATTTACAGTAGTCTTTCTGTTAATAGTAAAATTAAAAAATAATTGGAAATTAATGAAAATTAAAAGTAATTTGGAATGGAGAAAAGAATGTTAACTCAAAGTTATTTTCAGAAATGTTTTTATACTGGATGGGGATAAGTTTAACAGCTGGAATGGCAGGGAGGAGTGCCACTATGGCAAGCGCTACTACGGCAAGAGCAAACTTGGACACATTTTTGCTCTTTACTTTCATTTACTTCACTCTTTACTTTTAATTTCATTACTTTAAATGAAATTGAGTAGTAAAATTGATGCAATAGATCTCATCTATGTCAAATAACTTCAAAGTGACGTATGAATTGTAGATTTAATTCTTATGCGAAACTTTAATGAATTGGAAATAAATTTCATCTTAGTGTATTTTGTATACATAGATATTTGGTTATGCTGAAATTAAAAAATATAAAAGCTTTTTTGATGAGCATAAATGTTAGTAGTCAAATTATTGATTAATTTGGTATCTGTTATTTTTGAAAAATGGATTTTAATTAAAGTGTAATCTTAAATGTTGTATCCTAAACAATATTATAATATTGAGAGAGAACTATAAAAATGCAAATTTATCTTAATTATTGTGATTTTCAGTTAGTTAAAGTTACTAGTCAAGTCTGTAGTTCAAGCATCAAGGCAAATCCAAAAGTTCAAATTACCAATGGTAAATTATTAGCATTCTTTAGTAATCTGTGTTCTTTGACAATATCACACCTTTTTTCTTTAGTTTCTTTTCCACTCCTTTAATCATTTTAAATTTGTTAAATGAAGTTGCATAAGTTCTGTTCTTAGTGTAAAAAAATGACAACTTCACCCATGCACCAGTGAGATTACAGAACATGTGCATATTGTGAAATCTCTATCCTATAAATCTGGATATATGCTGTTTTATATTTTTGAGAGATGAAATATACTGGCTTAAAACTATCCAAATTTATACTAAAGAAACTCAAATTGTATGTTTTTGATACTAATTTAAAAACCTATTTTAAAACGAATAATAGTGGGTTTGAATTACTCAATAATTCAAATTATATTCAGTTGTGATAAAATTGTTTAATAATATGTGAAAACATAAGAATTTTGGAAACTATAGTATATTTGAAAAATTTGGATTATAGTTTTCATTATTTAATGCATTGATTCCAAAACATCTAAATGTAATATTCTTATCTGAAGCTTTTTTGTGTTACAGAATATGAATATTTGGTTGATCATCTCATAACAGAATAATTTTTGATTCGTAGATGTGATTGATTGAATTTAATAATAATTGAATTATTTGTTTTTCTTTCATAAATCTATTGAATAAAAGCTGTAATTTTTTTTTTTTTTAATTGGCTGTTTTAACTAATTTTTTAAACTAATTTGTCACAAAGGTTAGACACAGAAGACTGCTGTTACTCCTTACATTATCCTTTATTGAAATCAAAATGCATTTTGGACTTTTTAGTTCCTCTTCAGTTGATTTTACAATTGTTATTCTAACATTTTGTAAATTATATTAATTACATTTATTGCTTTAAAACAATATTCACTAACTTTTACAACAAGAGGTTAATAAATATTTTCCTTACAATAAAATAAAATTTTGTAAAATATTGTACATTTATATAACTTTAAACTAGGGGAATGAAACAGAAAAGAGAGTAAATTGGAAGCAGACATCATAAATAAAAGACTAGTAAATTTGCAAATGAATGTGTAATTTTGTCAGCTAAATGTTTTAAAAGTGCCATGAGATTATTATGAATTTAAACTGTGTCTTTATTGATATTTTTAAAAAAATGTTTAGTAATTTGCCTTTAAAGTTATATAAATCAGTATACAATATTTTACAAGGTTTTAAATTTTATTGTAAGGTAAGATATTTATTAATCTCTTGTAAAAGTTAATATTGTTTTAAAGCAATACAGGTAACCCCCGTACAGGTAACACGGTAGTTACGTTCCAAAAAATTGCCGTGTTATACGAAACAAAGAACTAATACGAAAAGGAGGGTTAGGTTCCAAAAATTAAAAAACATGCTAGTATATTTTCATAATTAAGATAAATATCTTCATTAAAATTTTTTTTAAGTGATACATATTAATATAAATTAAACAATGTTTTCTTCGTCATCACTAAAAACACTATTAATTAACCGAGAGCGTTTTCTTTTTGGCAAGTTATCCTTATCCTCTGAGCATTTTTCTGCATTATCTTCAGATCCATGCTTTACCTTTTGCAAAATGTATGTAATTTTAGATTGCTTGCTTCTAGTTAAAAGGTCTTTATAAATTTCCTTATATGGTGCTAAGCACTTATGAAGAATAAAGCAAGTATGGAATAAGGGAAAAACATTCGGCAACATCAGAAGCAGAAGCGTCGCGATCTGGCAACATTGAAACAAGTTTCGAGAAGGACCACGTGTATCGACAGAAGGCGAGAAGAGAAAATTTACATACTTAAGTACTAATAGTTCACAAAAATAATAATTTTCGTGAACTATTATTAGTTAAGTATGTAAAAATTTATTACATTTCCTGTTGTTCGAGGGTTTACCCAATTCTCAAACCGTGTCAGAGTGAATCCGTGCTATAAAAGTACCGTGTTATACGGGGGATGGTACCAATTCTCGAACCGTGTTAGAGCGAATCCGTGCTATAGAAGTGCCGTGTTATACGGGGGTTACCTGTACATGTAATTAATATAGCTTACTAAATGTCTGAATAACAATTGTAAAATTGACTGAAGAGGGACTAAAAACTGAAATGCATTTTGACTTCAATAAAGGATGGTATCAGGAGTAAAAGTGTTCTTCTGTGTCTAACTATTGTGATAAATCTAGTTTAAAAAATTAGATACAATGGCCAATTACCAAAAAAAGATAATGGATTCTACTAGACTCAGAGCAAACAATAATAATCTGTAAATTATAGATTTGAATGATATATAGAAAAAGTAATAATTTGGTGTAAAAATGATGATAATTTTTATTAATTATTTTTTTAAAGAAATGGTAATTTTAATTAGAAAAATGTCTAAACACTCCTACTCAACAAATCTTTATCTCTGGTAATTCTTAAATTTCGGGAACAAACATTTTCGGTCTCACCCAAGAAAAATGTCTATGAATGGTTAACTTGTATTACAGTAATTAGATAAATATAAATGCTCATCTAATTGTTATTATATTGTGTTTTAAAAAATTTATAGAAAATAATTAAAATTTAACAATTTTGGTTGATATATAAGGTATGATCATTTTGCAGAATAATGCTAGATTGTTTCCTTGGCTGTCATCTTCTAAGTTGTGACAATTTGTTATGCTTAAAGTGCTCCATTGATCTGCACATGGGTATGGTGATGGCAAAGGTGTGTATCATATGCTTTCTGGAATGTGTTTTTGGATAGATGTCAAGGTTGTCATTGAGGTTCTGCAAGTTGTCTCCTCAGATTTGAAGAGCTTGCATTTCAGTGCTTGCTTTAATTATGGAAACAGAGATATACTGTCCTACCATTAATATCCATACACCAAGATTTTAGACAGAACACTTGATTTATTATGTTTCTAATATCTTGTTCTGAAACCTTTGACTGCTATAATGACCCTTAATCTTTTTGGCATACTTTCCATCAAAGTGAAATATTCCTCCATTTAGCCTTTAAACACAACCAGCAGTTTAGCATTGTTCCTTAGATGCACACAGCTGATGCTCCAGTCCATTCCAAAGATGCTCAATAGAGATTGAAGCTTTGAACTGGCCAATTCAACTTTTCAACATTGTCTGCAAAATCACTTTATAACTCAAGCAGTCTGGCAGAGTATGTTATCTTGCTGATAGATATAAGGGCATTCCCTGAAGTATTGCCAAAATGTTGGAAGTTCATAATTATACAGAATGTCTAGTTATATGGTAAGGCTTAGGTCTACTAGTTTTATTGATAACAACTAGTAGACCTAAGCCATACCATAAAAAGCAGCCCCCAAACCATGATACCATATTCACCAAACTTTTGTTATGACAATGCATCTTGGAAAGAACTGTTTCTCTGATGTTTATCACACTCCAGGTGTGATTTAAGTAACACTAATGTTTTTGACCAGTTAAGTATTAGCAATTATTTAAACTTCATCCATTGTTAAAAGTTCATTGATTAATTCAGCTGATTTATTAATAAGGCCTATGAATAAAACTGTGCATGACAAGAAGACTGCATTTCTTTATGCAGCGCTTTACAGCGAACACACTGAAATTGGTTTCTAATTGGCCAATACTGCTTGCAATGTCATTTTGCTACACTCTCGCTGGATAAAGAAACGCGGGGGAACTGATCAGTACCTACAATCTGGTCACAACTTCAGAGAGACTGCAATTGTCGTAAAGGTATCAGAATTTATTTTATTGAAATCTGTCAAACCAAGCAAAATTACATAGTGATTAATAAGTTATTTTGCTGTTTGCCTTCTATGCTTTTGTTTTAAGATAAGCCAATAAATTGGAAAACATTGATTTCAGGATTTGGTGCAGCTTTGATGTGATCCTGTTTGTTAGTTCTATGGTTACTTTTGTTGTCACACTTTTAAATAATGCCTAAAACACTCAATTGATCTAAGATTTAGGATATTTGGTGGTTCTGCATATGTTTGATGTAACAAATGTATGTACTATGTATCTTTTCAGAATTGTATTGGTGATGGCTTCATAATGGGGTAATGCCATGTCTGGTCAGAAGACATACTTTCCATTACATGGTATTTTTTAATGAAGGGAATCAAATGTTAATATTTTATGCATTCTTTGGGATGAATTTCCTGATTTGCATTATCCAAAGGGATGATTATGAAAGGTGCAGTCTTCCATACTTCAGAAACCACACCAAGATCTTAAGAAATTTCGTGTGACATTTAAACTTCACCTTCAGATTAACTTCAATGCTATCAATATGGGAAAATTGCTTATTTCAACACAGTCGCTACCATCAACAGTAAAGTAAAACTCATCATTCATGATAACTGCTAAGCCATTTGAAAATTTCAGCAGTTCATATAATTTTCAAAGCTTTGTTTGTTTGTTTGTTTCCAATTGATTCCGACTATATTTTGGTGCAGAAATTTATTTCATTGTTACTGGTACCACATTGTTTTTCTTTAAAATAATATATGTACTGTTGTAAAATATTGTACAGTAGAAACTTAATTATCCAAACTTGATGGGTTCAGGGGATCTTTCAGATAATCCAGAAACTCATTTTTTAGTATTTTAAATACATCATCAAACATTGTACTGTACATTTAAAGTTTTGTGAAAAGTGTGTTCTTAAAGAAGGCATTAATACAGTATTTTACATCTAAAAACTGCATTTAAATGACTAAAGTTTAGGGAAAAATCAAAAATGCATATTTGTTTCAAATAAGACTTGTGTTTCTTTGATTAATCCAAAAGATGCTTCATTAGCAACAACTCAGCCAAGGATGTGTTGTTTTGATGCTCTAAATGATCAATCAACTATTTGAACATATGTGTAGCCTCAATGTGGTTTGGTCCTATTTGCTTTGTACTGTTATCATGTTCATAGTTGTCAGTCCTCCTGCTGACCCAAAGAACAATTAGCAGCAAGCTCATTTTCAGATAACAATTACTTACCAGGAATAGTTTTCACAATTTATCCGTGAGATAACATCTTAATATTCAATTTCAGAGCAGCAGCCTTCTATGCATTTGAAAAATTTCAAAAAAGTTGATTATATATCTATACAGTCGAACCCCCTATAACACGGTAGATACATTCCGTTCTTTATGAATCCATTTTGTACGAGTCCTTGCCAATCACAGCCCGACGCGTATGCACTTTACGGTCTTTCTGCTGAAAGACACACTAGCCACCGAAAGCTAGCCTTATACCATGATGATTCTTCCATTTTCTCAACCTAACTAACATTAATTACTATTGAGTTTTTCATTTCAACTTAAAAACTTTTTCTTAGGGAATAGGACCTGATACAGGCACTCCATGTTCTTTTTGTTGTTTAAAAAATATGTTAAAGGGATTCATCAAGAGATTCGTACTTGTTTTTGGATAGATGTCAAGGTTGTCATTGAGGTTCTGCAAGTTGTCTCCTCAGATTTGAAGAGCTTGCATTTCAGTGCTTGCTTTAATTATGGAAACAGAGATATACTGTCCTACCATTAATATCCATACACAAAGATTTTAGACAGAACACTTGATTTATTATGTTTCTAATATCTTGTTCTGAAACCTTTGACTGCTATAATGACCCTTAATCTTTTTGGCATACTTTCCATCAAAGTGAAATATTCCTCCATTTAGCCTTTAAACACAACCAGCAGTTTAGCATTGTTCCTTAGATGCACACAGCTGATGCTCCAGTCCATTCCAAAGATGCTCAATAGAGATTGAAGCTTTGAACTGGCCAATTCAACTTTTTAACATTGTCTGCAAAATCACTTTATAACTCAAGCAGTCTGGCAGAGTATGTTATCTTGCTGATAGATATAAGGGCATTCCCTGAAGTATTGCCAAAATGTTGGAAGTTCATAATTATACAGAATGTCTAGTTATATGGTAAGGCTTAGGTCTACTAGTTTTATTGATAGATCTAGTTGAAATCTTCCTCAGATCTACATGACCTGAGGAAGATTTCAACTAGATCGAAAACATTTGTCTTCAAACTTTTGTTTATACAAACTTATTGCAAAACTTCAGGTCTACATGAAAAGATTTTCATGTAGACCTGAAGTTATTCAAAGTTATTCAAGACCTGAGGAATTATTCAAAGGAAAATGAGGTTGGTCATTCTGACCAAAATGTAATTTACAGTAGTCTTTCTGTTAATAGTAAAATTAAAAAATAATTGGAAATTAATGAAAATTAAAAGTAATTTGGAATGGAGAAAAGAATGTTAACTCAAAGTTATTTTCAGAAATGTTTTTATACTGGATGGGGATAAGTTTAACAGCTGGAATGGCAGGGAGGAGTGCCACTATGGCAAGCGCTACTACGGCAAGAGCAAACTTGGACACATTTTTGCTCTTTACTTTCATTTACTTCACTCTTTACTTTTAATTTCATTACTTTAAATGAAATTGAGTAGTAAAATTGATATAAATCATATAACTTCAAAGTGACGTATGAATTGTAGATTTAATTCTTATGCGAAACTTTAATGAATTGGAAATAAATTTCATCTTAGTGTATTTTGTATACATAGATATTTGGTTATGCTGAAATTAAAAAATATAAAAGCTTTTTTGATGAGCATAAATGTTAGTAGTCAAATTATTGATTAATTTGGTATCTGTTATTTTTGAAAAATGGATTTTAATTAAAGTGTAATCTTAAATGTTGTATCCTAAACAATATTATAATATTGAGAGAGAACTATAAAAATGCAAATTTATCTTAATTATTGTGATTTTCAGTTAGTTAAAGTTACTAGTCAAGTCTGTAGTTCAAGCATCAAGGCAAATCCAAAAGTTCAAATTACCAATGGTAAATTATTAGCATTCTTTAGTAATCTGTGTTCTTTGACAATATCACACGTTTTTTCTTTAGTTTCTTTTCCACTCCTTTAATCATTTTAAATTTGTTAAATGAAGTTGCATAAGTTCTGTTCTTAGACAGTGTAAAAATATGACAACTTCACCCATGCACCAGTGAGATTACAGAACATGTGCATATTGTGAAATCTCTATTTTATAAATCTGGCTATATGCTGTTTTATATTTTTGAGAGATGAAATATACTGGCTTAAAACTATCCAAATTTATACTAAAGAAACTCAAATTGTATGTTTTTGATACTAATTTAAAAACCTATTTTAAAACGAATAATAGTGGGTTTGATTTACTCAATAATTCAAATTATATTCAGTTGTGATAAAATTGTTTAATAATATGTGAAAACATAAGATTTTTGGAAACTATAGTATATTTGAAAAATTTGGATTATAGTTTTCATTATTTAATGCATTGATTCCAAAATATCTAAATGTAATATTCTTATCTGAAGCTTTTTTGTGTTACAGAATATGAATATTTGGTTGATCATCTCATAACAGAATAATTTTTGATTCGTAGATGTGATTGATTGAATTTAATAATAATTGAATTATTTGTTTTTCTTTCATAAATCTATTGAATAAAAGCTGTAATTTTTTTTTTTTAATTGGCTGTTTTAACTAATTTTTTAAACTAATTTGTCACAAAGGTTAGACACAGAAGACTGCTGTTACTCCTTACATTATCCTTTATTGAAATCAAAATGCATTTTGGACTTTTTAGTTCCTCTTCAGTTGATTTTACAATTGTTATTCTAACATTTTGTAAATTATATTAATTACATTTATTGCTTTAAAACAATATTCACTAACTTTTACAACAAGAGGTTAATAAATATTTTCCTTACAATAAAATAAAATTTTGTAAAATATTGTACATTTATATAACTTTAAACTAGGGGAATGAAACANAAATATATTATTTTATAAATTCCTCATTTAACTTCATTATCCATACTGCTAAATAAATACTATTATGCACTTATTCTATTTGAAGATTAGAATTTGAGTAAATTAATTTAATTAATGTATTGCTATATATTTGGCTTAGTTTTTTAGCTCTACCACAATGATTTCCAGTTACATGGAGAGTTTGGTCTTTGTGTATTAAACTTTGTGGTATGTTTATCATTGTTGTTGTTTTTTTAATTGTTTTGGCTAATCAGATTTTGCTGTGTCATGAGCCATCTGGTTTTGCATGAGTTCAGAAAATCTAATATTGTTTTCAGTTCTTGTCTTCTCTTTTAGGGCTTGTAACTAACTTCTTGCTGAATGGCTTATCTTGATCCATTCAACTCTTTTCATGATGTCACATATCATTTGATATGGAATTTGCATTTTAGAAAGTGATAAACAGTATTAGATTCTTACTTGAACAAGGATTAAGATAAATAGACAATTACATTTTTCATATCATTTTCTTTTAAGGATTCCATTTTGAATTCTCTAACATCAGCAAAATTTATTTTGCTAGTAATGTTTCTGTAAATAAAAACAGTTTCAACCATTTTTGCCATACAGGCACTTTAGTTATTTTAAAAAAACAATTATTTGTAAGGACTTTTTATTGTAATATCTATATTCTCTCATAAATTTGTGCAAATAAAAAAATGTATCAATCCTTGTGATTTTCTTAATTCTAAGATGCACTAAATAATTTTTTTTTGTATGAAGGAAAAAACCAACGTTAAGTAGTTTTTTGTTATATAACAAGAAGATAGAATGATACAAATGCCATGAAACAAGTAATGTTCAGCAGTTTTATTGTGATGCTATTCTACACATAAAACTTTTAAATTCAATGCTGCATTATGTTGTCTTGAAGGTATTTTAAATGTTAAAAAAGGAGTTAAAATTTCATAAGCAGTACCGTCAAAGCTTACTTGAATTACTATGAGTGCCATTGACATCTGCAGAAAATTTTTCAGGGAATAAAGCTTGGAGACAAATGACTACATTAATCAATTTTTAATTATTTAATTTTTTGGGGTTGTTTTTCACAAGTAGATTATAGAATATAATATTGCATCAATACAAAAAGACAAAATCATCCTAGTGTTATGGTGTAAGGTTACATATTTCAATAATTTTTATGATAATAATTTGTGGAAGTTTTACTCAATGAAAAACTAAGTTAAGTGCTCCATTTGCTCCCTCTGTAGACACCCATGGTGAGTATCAAACAGTTTTTCTAAAAATGTTTGTTATTGGTATATAACATATCACATTGACCTACACTTGTAACAATTTCTGATTACTATTTAGGATAGTGGTAAATACCATCAATTCAAAGGTTCATCTCTGTTTTGAACAAGTAAAAATAGTAAAAAATGCCTTAGAATCATGAAATACAGAATAACAAGTAATATAATTGAAAACTGATATTCATAATAGTTCTCTAGACTGGGTATTAGTATATAGCACAAAGCTGTGTACTAATACCTTAAGGAACCATAAATGACTCCAGTAAATAACTTGATAAAAATGCAAATAGTAACTTGAGAAGTAAAAATCTGGGATAAAAATTAATACCATTCCTCTCACTTTAAATTTTTTTGTAGTTGAATTTAATGTTTTCAAGTTTGTATATTTATCTGTGTAAATTCCAAAATTATTCAAATGAAAAATATTGTATTTTTGTTAGAGCAATCAACTTTGTTTTTAATCAGTTGTTTTTTAATTATTAAAATTATAAAAGAATCAACATAATCAATATTTTAAGATGTTTTTAAATATAACTATAAGGATAAATAACAAGAAATTACTAAACAAATTTAATTAATATAGTTTTTGATTTATTAATATAAATAAAAAATTTATGTCATAAACAAGTTTGATATATTTTTGTTTTATTTTTATAGAAAATAAATTTCAATGATTCACTACTGAAATATGAAAATATGTAAATTTAACATTTTGGACTGTCTGTGTATGAAACAACATGACAGTTCTGTTGCTTTCATTACAAAGTATATACAGATGACTTTTTTGCAATTTATTTTAAAATTATTTAAAATATACAGTTTGTCTTGAATTCTCATCCTCTTTATGATAAAAACATTTCATATACATGTGGATGAATGTTTCACTTTTTTATATCACTATTTTATTTATAATCTAATATTGTTTTAAAAAACAGTATAATGGTATCAATTATAAGATGAGTTACTTTTGTACATTTTTATATATAATATTTTGTTACAAAAATTTTGGAATCAGTAGCCTAATGTTTAAAGCAAAGACTTTTCAAAGCATTCATTGAAATATATACAGTAGAGCGTCGATTTTCCGAATCAATTGGGGACTGGGGTTGTCCGGATAACTGATATTTCGGATAACTGATTTACGTACGAAAAAATAGTTTAACGTATCTGATGTCGAAATTTTTCTCCGTTGCGTGTCGCTTCGCGTTGAATTTTCGTCGATGTTAAGCCTAACAAAGACTATTGTATCGTTAAAAATTATTTTTTTATTTTGTACAAACAAAATAAATATATTGAAAAATATAAAAACAATAAAAAATTATACTTCAGATGTTAATTTAGTATCAAAAACGTAAAATATTTGAGTAGCCCAAGACATAGCCAAAGATTGAAGCGCCACAGTTTTGCCGAAAATTTAAATTTGCCGACTGGAATTCTTTCGGATGATTGACTTTCAGAAAATCGACGCTCTACTGTACTTACATATATATGTAAAACTCTATATTGACTATTTCTCTGAATATGAAGTTATTTTCCTATTATTTTTCTTGACTTGTTTTGTATAAAAATAAAATTGATAATTATTTATCAAAAATTGAGTTTAAATGTTAATTATTTTAAAAAATATGATTTTATGTATTTATAATTATAAAACACAATATTTAAATAAATATATTATAATAGATGATAAAAAAACTGAATAATATTACAGTTTAAACTTATTTAAAATAAGTTTGATTTTCATTAAAATAACAAATGTTGACTATCAAAAACAGCATCTTCACTTGTGTTCATTTTAGAAGTTCCTGGTGTGAAAAAGGACACATGAAGACACTGTTTTGGATACTCTACACTTGTTGTTTTAATGAAATTTAATGTCCTGTATTATTATCTTTTAAGTTTGATTTTATTTTTAATATTTTAAACAAAAATAACTTAAAAATAAATCATTGCAATTAACAATTTTCTTTATTGTAAGCAATAAAAGAAAAATTCTAATTGAGTATTAATTTAAAGAATTTAAAAAGTTTTGTTTATATGAAATTATATTCAATCATTGCATAAAATGCATTTTAAAAAGTAATGAAAAAACTTTATATAATGAAGTAATTTTTAGATGTTTTAAGTTAAGTATTATGATTTTTGTAGTAAATCTTAATACTTCACTTAGTAGGATTATATTATGTAATAAATTTTGCAGTAATTAGTTACGTATCAGTTAGAATTTTGAATAAGACAATTTATAACAGTTTTACTGATGAATTTTTATATAATTTATTATACTTTATTTACTACAAATATTTATATGTAATCACTATCTTGTTTCCACTAACATTATTATTTTTATTTTGATATATATGGCTACTTATATAAAATGGAAATAACAATGAAAATAATTAAAAGTAGAAAATCTTGGAGAATCTCAATCACAAATTATGAATCATCAATAAAATTTTTTAAATATCACAAATTATAATTTCTATTGATGTTTATGTAAGACATATTATGCACTATAGTATATTTTGTTTACAGAAAAAAAAATATTTGAATTTTATATTTATAGATGTTTTGTTTGTTTGCTGCTTTCTATAATATTGATGTAGATGACTTAATCATAATCGTGTAATTTTCCATTTTTGTACAGGTATCCTCGTACAACATGGTTTCACTCTAACACAGTTTGAAAATTTGGGATATCCTCTATACAACATGATTCTGGTTTTGCTCTAACATGGTTTTGGAAATCTGAAGTACAAAATTTCACAATTTTTAAGTGTAAATTTTGTTATTCAATATTTTTTTATTCAAGTAAGTATGTGTGTTATCTCAAATTTGCCCATAGATTTTATAATATTGAAATTTTCAAATTATTTTGTGCTTTTCATCAGGTATACTTTAATGAAAACTGATAGTACAATTTTTTTTTTCTTCCTTGTCCTAACTTTCCTATCAACCAGGTGTTGTTGTCGTTGCTTTCAGACTTTAGGCTTTATGACTTTCACTGTGTTTTCTTTTTATAGATTAATCTTTGTATTTAGTAAAGTTTATTTAAATATTTTTAGGTAAGTGTTGTTCAACTTTTTTTTAACCTTAGGCATTTCTTACTTATGAATGAAGTAATCATTCATAGGTAAGTATTTAAGTAATGCCTAAGGTTAAAAATACATAAAAATGACCTACTAAATATGGCAGTATCTCAGTACTTGAACAATTCTGTTTTCGAACACAAATTCTGGAAAAAAAATTGCTCAGTCCTCGACTGAACAAACACAACCCTCTAGAATACATATTTGATTAATACCATATTTTTATTTCGTCATCCATGAAAATTTTTTATGATAAAAATAAAAAATATGCAAATATTGCTGATACTTCTAATCAAGATCAACAAAAAAGCTAAGATGATGACAATACTTTGTAAAAAGAAAATGCCTTCATTTAATTAAAGTTAATATTAACATATAATACAATACTTTTAACTGTGATTGTAAATTAATTATCAATTGCTTTAATAAACATATTTCATTTAGTAACAAAAAAAGAATAGTATACTTTTGTTAACTTCTGGAATGTAATCCTATGTTTTGTATAGCATAGATTTGCATAACACAGCAATTTTTGGAACGTAACTAATGTGTTATGCAAGGGATGCTTGTATATGGAATACAGATTGCACTAAAATACTCTAAATTATAATAATTTTATTAGTATTTTTAAAGAATAAATAGCAATTCAAACTTACAAACATCTTATATAATTTTGTTGTTCATAATTTATCAGAATAGAAACATAGAATTCATATTTTATATTTATTATTATTTAAGACTGAAATATTTAACTAAATAATAATTTAATTACCTAATAATTAAATTTTAATGTACTGCATTTAATCAATAAGTGATTATATTCCTGTATTAAAACCATAAAAATATTAAATAATTGTAAAAAGTCTATGAATTTTCTATTGATTACAGAAATTGTTGTAATATTTTTGAATTATTTTAGGCATGTTGTAAAATACTCTAAATGCACATGCTTAATTAACATTTTTAATACATACTTATATAATTTTGACTTAAATATGTCTTCAAGTGCTAAAAATATCATGCACTGTTTTAAGTATTTTATAATGCTTAGACAGAAATGTGCAATATTTTTTTCATCAAACATTTAAAAACAATACTTTTTCAAATAGGGAATAGAATTTATAAAAATTATAATTTTTGTTGACAATCTTTAAAATACACATATCCTCATATAACATGGTAGATACGTTCAGAAAAAGTGTCGTCTTATGCGAATCCATGCTATACAAAACAAGGATTAATGCAAAACATAGGGTTACATTCCAGAAGTTAGTAACAAAAATGAATAGTATACTTTTTCTAAGAGAACTATGTCTATTAAAGCAATCAATAATTCATTTACAATCAATAATTAATTAACAATCACAATTAAAAGTATTATATTACGTGTTAAATTTAGTTAAATGAAGGCATTTACTTTTTACAAAGTGTCATCATCATTTCAGCTTTTCTGTTGTTTTTGATCAGAAGTATCATCAACATTTTTATATTTTTTATTTTTTATCATAGAAAGTGTTTATGGATGACAAAATAAAAATATGTTATTAATCAAAAGTTTTTTCTAGCAGATCATGTTTGTTCAGTTGAGTACCAAGCAACTTTTTCTAATATTTGTGTTCGAGTACTGAGATACCACCTTATTTTGTTCATTGTTTTAGGAATGATTGCTTACCTATAGTTAAAAATAAAAAGTTTAGTAACACTTACCTAAAAATGTTTAAATAAACTTTACTAAATACAAAGATTAATCTATAAAAAGAAAACGCTGTGACAGTCTTAAGTGCTAAAGTCTGAAAGCAACGATGACACCTGGTGGATAAGAAAGTTAGTGTAATTTTTTTTCTTCTTTGTCCTATCAGTTTTTTATTAAAGTAAAACTGACAAAAAGCACAAAATGATTTGAAAATTTCAATATTCTAAAATCTGTGGGCAAATTTGAGACAACATGTGTGCTTACTTGAATAAAAAAAAAATTGAATAACAAAGTTTACACTTAAATTTGTGAAATTTTGTACAGCAGATTTCCAAAACTGTGTTAGAACAAAACCATGTTGTACAAAGGATACCTGTTTGAATCAGACTTAATAATAAAAGTAACAATAATTCTATCAGTTTTAAGATTTTTTTTTCATTTCATAAATTATTTCAATTTTATAAAATTTATGTAACATGTATTAATTTGTTAAATACAATTTTGTGGAAGGCATTATATAAAAATACTGCTCTTAAATCTTAGTTTTCAGATTTCATATCTTTGACTTAAATAGAAATAGTTTTTAACGTCTACATTTACTTAGTACCAAGGCTCTTTTTCTTAAATTACTACCAGTATGATATGGGGTGACTAAAAGTTCTGAGTTATGAAAAATGTAACAATAACTAAAAAACAGTGTTACAGTAAACATGTCCTTATGAGCTGATGATGATGTGTGTTTGGATCTTCCTGTTTTCGGATGGTCAGCATGATTTCTAGTGCTCTTCATTTTGTCTAATGCACAAGAACACCTATTTTAATACATTAAGTTGTCTTGCTATTTCCTGTTCTGTAAAACCTTGCTTAAGCAAAGCACAAATGACTGGATGTTTCTCAGTGCTAATGGATGAACTACCTTGCTTACAAGTCATTTTTTGTTGTCTGATCATAATCTGACCAGGTACTGACATATTACAATACAACAGCTTAAATATCTACACAAGCTACTTTTCATAAGATATGTAATCTTGTGTATCTAATATCCAATTGGAATTGCACTATCCGGTATTGTCCATTATTTATAAATAAATTGAACAATAATGATGTCATAATTAGCATGATAGTATGCTGTTGTCATTATCCAAGTAATTGTGACAATATGTGGTGATATATTCTGAATTATGCCTTCTTGACTCATTACATAACAAACATACATAGTTTGACTGATTACAAACATTGTTGTTGAAGTTTAGAAAGATTAGTAACATACCAAATTTACTAACTCTTTTATCAAATTAAATCATGAATAAAGATAACTGTTTTTTTATTTTTACCATTGATTTTTAGCATGATCCACTATAGTGGTGAAGTGCTTGTGTTAGGACTTTTGTCTGTCAGTCAGATTTCCACGCACATGTGCAATGACTTCACTTTCGTTACCTAAGTGTTATGTTCCGTTCAGTCCATTAATTTTATATGTCCACACACATGCACAACAACTACTTGATTCCAAGAATTTATAAAATTTATTTTAAACAAAATTAATATATGATTCACATTTATGGAGCATACTCTCAGATCGGCCTGACCAAGCTTGTTATTTTATGAAACATGGATGGTCTTAAACTTTCTGTGAGTAGTGTGTACACTAAGATCTATCATTCTGATATTATGTATTTTAAGCATGATATGACATTTTCTACATGTATCATCTGCAAGCATTGTCCTTTAATATGATGATGCATTCTTGATTTAATCTTGTGGCAGTCATGAACAATTTCCTGGAAGGTTCTCCAAGTCAATGCCTCATTTGATGCAGTTTTGTTAATGTTATCCTGACAAAGGTTATAAAAATATTTCCTATGGAGCTTCTAATCCTATTGCTGTTTAGCATTATTTGTTTTTTATGTATTATATTATGTCTAGATTTGCTATATGAAGTTTTAATAGTGTATTATTTTTATTGGTGTGTGTATAAAAACCTCTTAGTGTCTGTATTTGCTTTTAGGGGGTTTATTATACTAAAATATTGTCTTTTCTCCTTACAAGAGAGAATTGATATTTCTATGGAAGATTTTGGATAATGATAACTGTTTTTATTAGTGTTTATCATGCCTTCTTTTGAATTTTAGTTCTAGTATGTCTAATGTATATAACTTCAAATAAATAAAACATCAACAGCACACCGCTATATATAACAACTAACCTCTAAAAACCAAGGTCGGTGCGTTTTCTTCAGAAAAAAATACAAAATCACAAACATTTTCGAACATAAAGTTCTTCCTCAAGTGAGAAACGGACGAAAAATTGAATAAAATTTGATGGAACACTTTCTGAAAGAGCTCTGTAAAACGATTCAAAGAAACCTCGTGCGTATTATGACATTGTTGAGCATGCACCTTCTTCAGAAGTAAAAAATCTTTCTATTAACATCCGTCATATATAAATGCTTGCCACGCTACGGATAAAGATAATTCCTCCTTACTGTTAATACACTTATTATTTTGGGCGGTTTTGTATATATAAATTGTGTGGGAATCCGTTTGGCCTAATTTGACTGCTTGGACAAATTTCTTCTCGTCCGTCCTTCTGTGGAAGGTAGCAGTGTGTTCTAAGGTGAGAATCTCTTTGCCACTTTTTCTGCCAAATGCTTCCTCGACTGTGTAATTTTTGTGATCTTGGAAGAGTTACGCCACTTGGAGACAAATTCCTCTGTGTTCTCCATGTTCACACCTACTGACAGTGCAAGAGTGGAGGCATTTGGAGGCAACATACTACTACTCTTCAAATAAATATGTAAATATTGGGATAACATGTATGATTAGTCAAAAAGAGCTTTAAGATGTGGAAATATGCAATCTCAGTATGCAAAAAAAGCGAGTTCTGATCAAGGACTATTTGAAAACTGACTCTCTCACTGTTTACAGGATGCTTTTGTCCCAACACTATGGGAGGAAATATATCTGTCCATAGATTTCCAGTTTTGTTCATGGAACCATGTTCAGATTACATTATTTGCTTTAACATTGATGAGGCCTTCTCCCAGAAATTTATTTTTTTAATAATTCAAATAAATAATAGTCAAACTATGTGGTGGATATTCTAGACCCTCCAAGCAATGCTGCACACTGTAGTCTGGACTTTCCACCTAGCATTGGACAAATGCTTTAATGGATTTTGTGAATTTTGGTAGCCTGTGGTATATATCTAAAAATCATACATCATGAAGCAATGGAGAATAGTTTTGAAATAGTCCATGATCATAACTTTTTGAACATGCCAAGCATTTACTGCTTAATTTCTATTTATGCAAATTTGTGAGTTTAATCTATTGGATTCTAAATATTGACTCTGCATTACCCATGATCTAAGTGTTGTTTGATTTCAGAGTGCAAAGTTATCCCCTTTCAGCATTCCTTTTTGTATGTGATGAGTTTTGCATTTGTTTAATCGGGACAGCATGATGTTGGGGTCACTGATTTTGATCAAACTCTCTGAGAATATAGTGCATCCCCAAACACTAACATGTGTCAAGCAGTAAAGCGTAATATTCAAAATTAAATGAGAAAATTAAGATTGAAAATTTCATAACATTTAAAACCTTTAGAATTTCTATAGATTTCAGATTGGCCTTCGTGGGGCGTGTCGATTTCATAATCAGGGGGTTTGCGTTTGGAATCTTGTTGGTGACAAGAATTTTGTTTTCGTCTAAAACTGTAGGGTTAGGTAGCATTTTAGCATTTCTTAATTTCTTTTGACATTGAGTTGTCTTTGAAAGGAGTCAATTTTATTGTTTTATTACCCTATTTATAGTATACACTTTTAGTTTTCTAAAAATAAATCAGTTTTTCTAGCTGACAATACAATAGATTTAAAAATACCAAAAGTAAAATAAAAATTACAGTTTTAGCGGAAAAAATTGCTACCAACGAGATTTGAAACACAAACTACTTGATTATGAAATCAATACACCCCACCAAGCCACTGGCCAACCTGAAAGCTATAGAAAATCTAAAGGTTTTAAACGTTATGCAATTTTCAACCTTAATTTTCGTGTTTAATTTTGAGTATTGTGCTTTACTACTTGGCACATGTTAGTCTTTGGGGATGCACTATATCCTCAGCGAATTTGATCAAAATCGGCGAGCCCAACATTATGCTGTCCCCTCATAAGTCAGGACTTATGAGGGGACAGCATATTAAACTTCAGACTTATTAAACTAATGGCTGTGTAACTAAATGTAGGAATTGAAAAACGTTTGATAACAGTAAAATTTTATATTATATATTTATGTGAAGTGGCATTTTCAGCATTGACAATTATAAAATCAAAACGTCAGTCAACTCTGAAAAATGCTGAAGATGCTCTGCATCATAAAATTTTGTCTTCCATATGTTATACTGTATAAGCTGTTTGACAATTGATCTAGAAATAGACAGAACAAAAGTAGACTAATGTACCTTGAAAAATTTTTTAATGTGTGTTTTATTTGTTGCAATGAATATATTGTGTGAGATATTTAATAATGTTCTCCAGTATTGCATATTTTCTAGAAAAAGATGATTATATGTTTTGGATATTTTATAAATACCTGTAATAATTATTAATAAATATTTAAGACACTGTGAAATACTTTCTGTAAACTATAAATGACATGCATAGTTTGTTTGTCTACACCTATTAAAGAATAAGTCATTAAATAATTATTTCTTGATCTCTCTTGTTGTTTTGTAAAAAATATTTTGTTCAGTATATTAGTACATTTTATTTGTGATGTAAGATGAAAACGCTTTGCATTATATTGGAAGATATGTAAAGGAATGTTGAAAGGCTATACTGTGTTGATTTTTAGTATTTTTGCTTTCACACTTCCTGCATATAATGTCTTGTGTGAAAATGTACATTAAGGAATTTAGCATATCCCAGAGTTGATTTAGGTATATAAAATGTTTGGCCAGTTATAGTAGAAAGAAATGGATTTTTTTTGGTCTTATAATATTACTACTAATATTTACTTCAATGGTATATAAAAAAGATTTGAAAAGGACTTTCTACTATTTGATAATCAGGACTTAATGCAATTGTTAGAATCATGATTTGTTTTTAATTGCAAATTTGAGGTATCCTCTTAGAACTTGACAAGTGCATTAGAAAAGATAATGGGTTTAAGTCAGAGATTTCTCTCAAGTATAGAAATGTAAATCATGTCAGTATCTCAGAAAAGTAGAATTCCATCCAAAAAACAAAACTAATATGCTGTATCTTTGTCATTATTGCAGGATTATTTTTTGTGATTAGTCATTACAAGCTTTTCATATGGTCCAATAACAAACTCTGGAAATAATATCAGTTTTTTTAATTCAAATCATGAATGAATGAGTTATTTGCCAAAGTAAAATTTATTGATTCCATTAAATTTCAAGGATATGTATCCAATTCTGTTTTTACAGAGTAGATATGTTCCTGAAAAATCCATATAGAAAACAAATTTTGTATGGAAGATTGGTATAATACCTTTAAGGTATCAGCCCATCACTCTGAGGTCAAGTGGATAAAATCACTGAAAGGTTTGCACCTCACCAACAAACTGGCCAAGTAGAGTTTTCCAGGTTTCTACACAAGTCTAACACCTAAATAGGAACCAGTTTTTCATAAAAACACTTCTCAAGTGGCATTTTCTGGAAAACTGGTTTTCCTTAGTACATGTGTCACATTACTTTACCTTATCTATCCAATCTAATCCTAAGGGATTTAGAATCAAATCAGGGCAAACTCCAGAAATTTCCCATGGATGATCTGACCTGGGTATGTTATGCCCTATCATCCAGTCAATCCCATTGTGAGTCTGACTATCTATGATAGATAGGAAGACATGCCCTCTTAATGCCCACCAGGTGGAAAGAGTTAATAAATGAAAATTGTAGGAATTTTTTAAAAGCAATTTTCTAGAAAAGGAAGTATGAATATTTTAGAATTAAAATCAAATGGAGATTTTTAAAAAGGTAAATTTATTGAAATGTGTAGATTAAAAATAAACCATATTTAAAAAATTCTTGTAGAAACAGAATTAGATATGTGCATATATCCATCAATTATAAAATATCTAATGAAATAAACTTTATTATTTTTTATGTTTATAGCTCAAAATTTCACATCATAACATTAAATTTCATTAACATATTCCCTATTCAGTGGTTCTACATGTTTTGTAGTAGGAAAGTTATCATTTATTCTATTCTTATTAGTGATATAGAAATGGAACTAAAGACAATTGTCTTATTGCTTTGATATAGTCATTATGAAAATATCTAATTAATATATGTATAAATAATTTTGCTTCTCATCATAGCTAACGTTATTAGAACAATACTATATGAATTTATAGTGGCATGATAACAGAATGAAATCTATCATAGATATTGTACTTTGATAAAATTGATTTTTGAATTAATTAATTAAAACCTAATATCTATAGAAATAAAATAGAAAATAATTTTTCTGTACTAGCCAGGAATATGCAAAATGAGGGATACACTAATGTGCTACACTGGTCCTTCACCACTTGAGGATGCCTCAAAATGAAATGAAATTTGAAAAAGTAACAAAATAAAAATATAATGGTTGCAATTAACAATTAATAAAACTAAATTTCAATAAATTTTTTAATTATGTAATTATTATTGTCTTGATATAGTAAAGGGACTCCCTTGACCCTAAGCCAGGCATGGCCAACATACGCCTGTCTAATGAATTAATGTTGCCCGCGATCAATCTTTCAAAATAGCTTGATGAAAAATTCTGACGTCTAAAAAAAAAAAGGTCAACANTGATAAAATTGATTTTTGAATTAATTAATTAAAACCTTATATCTATAGAAATAAAATAGAAAATAATTTTTCTGTACTAGCCAGGAATATGCAAAATGAGGGATACACTAATGTGCTACACTGGTCCTTCACCACTTGAGGATGCCTCAAAATGAAATGAAATTTGAAAAAGTAACAAAATAAAAATATAATGGTTGCAATTAACAATTAATAAAACTAAATTTCAATAAATTTTTTAATTATGTAATTATTATTGTCTTGATATAGTAAAGGGACTCCCTTGACCCTAAGCCAGGCATGGCCAACATACGCCTGTCTAATGAATTAATGTTGCCCGCGATCAATCTTTCAAAATAGCTTGATGAAAAATTCTGACGTCTAAAAAAAAAATAAAAAAGGTCAACAACACACCGTGCGTTTAGAGTTAACCCTCCATTACAAATCTCTTAAGTACAGCATAGAATGTTGATAAATCATGATAATGTGAGAAATGTATCTGTAATCTCTATCTACAATTCAATCTCTATGCAGTGACACCACAATGAGATCTCGCACCACCTTAAAATCTTCCTAGGGCAGCCTCTGGTTCAGCCCGTGGAAAAGGTTTTCTTTCCAATCCGGCTCAGGGGCAAAAACTGTTGGCCACCCCTGCCCTAAGCCCTTGGTAGATTTGCTCTTTCTTTTATTGGCTATATGACTAGATACTTAAACAAGCATTTGTGAATGTAGTACTTAGCATGTAAAATAATGTACATACATATTCATTCATTCATTCACTCACTCTCTCACAGTTTAGATGCATAACTATAACACTCATGAATTATATATAACCTTACATTTATCTTATATGCATTAAAAAGCAAATTGGAAGTATAATAATTTGGAGTAATATATGTCTAATTAAACAGTATATATTAAAATTCTCATTAAATTTGTGTACACTTTATATAGAATGTGTGTACACTTTATATGTATCATATTCATAATAAATATGTAAAAAATTAAGTACAGTAGGGCTTTGTTTGACTTCATCTTTTAAAAAAATTCAGTTGGTTTATAATGCATTTTAATGTTTATTTGTTGTTCATATAAAATATAAATAAAAATCTTGCCACTTATTTTATTGACAATTTCATTTATTTGCATTTTCTATTTTTATTTTTTTTTAAGTTCTAGTAAATTTATAATAAAAAGTTTTTTAAAATTTATCTTTCTTTCTGTAAACTGAAAATTTATCATTCTGAAAATTTTAGTTCTGTTTAAAAACCTTTCAAATGGTTTTGTCTAAAATGTATTACAAGCATTCAGTTTTACTTTGGTTTATTAAGAACTTAAAAACAGTAAACTTTGAAACTTCTTTTACGATAAATTTTTATTTTAGTATTTTCATCCCAGTTTATTTAATGCTGTAGTAAGTAATTCCAATGTTTGTTTTAGATTTGCATACTTCTTGCCCAACAAGTAGTATGTGAGATTAGTAATGATCAACTTATTTGTTATACCAGATAACTAATTATGCAGCTAATTTTTTAATTTTTAATAAACCTTTACAAATATTTACTTGAGTAAAAAATATATAATAAATTAAATTTTCATTAACAATATCATTAAGACAAAACTTGAGTAATTGTATCAGTGAATGTAGAGTATAGAGGAGGGTTTAAATTAGTGATGTAGATCAAAAGAACTTATCAGTTATATCTGTTAGATCATTGTTTCTCAACTTCTAATGAATCGTTACCCCCTTCGACGTAGTATCGCCCCCTTCAATAAAACCGTTAAGTAGTATCGCCCCTTCACTACAAAATTCCGATGCTGAGGGACAAGGCTAATGCCAAATTTGTACTGCATTGAATAGACTAGTGACTAGTATAATATTATTTGTTTAATTATTGTACGATATAACAAATAAAATATCTAATTATTCTTAATATAATGTTTTACTATATCATTCAGAAAATTGTTTTTCGCCCCCAAAATATAAATTATTGCTAATCGCCCCTCAACATGGAAAAATGCCCACATGGGGGCGATATTGCCCCATTGAGAAACACTGTGTTAGATCTAACTAATAAATATTTATTTGGAAATAAAAATCACCCATTTATTTTAGATTTAGATACTAATTATTATTATATCAGTAGATACTTATTACATTTCTGTGGACATTTTAGAAGCATTCATTCCCACATGCAGTTTCATTGAAAAAAAAAAACTATTATTATATTTATTTTTAATGCAATTATTTTAATTCACCAAGATATATAAATTAAACGAGCAATTATTTTTAGTTTTATTGTGATATCATCACAATGTCAGTCTGCAAGTTTTTAGATCTCAATGCAAAATGCTCTTGATTTTAGTAGTGTCTTTGCCCCTATACATCATACTTTTCCTGTTAACAAGAATCATGCTGGTCATCTATCGTTGTTGTGGAGAAAATTTTTGAATTGAAATAACATGACTTCCTGTCTAAACCAAAAGTTTGTATATAGTTAATTGGGCCTCCAGCTCCTGAGATTTCCATTTCTTGTCTCAACTTTCATCTATCTAACTTTGTTCTTGAGATTAAAGAAGGCCAGACAAACAATGCCAGTGGGAATTTATAGGTCTGCAATTTTAAAATTGCAACCCAAAAACAATTACTATGAATATTCTGTTTGGGAATATTTTATGTATATTAATCAAATAAGAAAAATAAAAGTTTAATATAATTTAAGACAATGCTTTTTGACTATTCACTGATTACACTGTAATGAAAAGTTATTGAGCTGTAAGCAAAAGTTAAATTTGATAAACATTCTTTTTGTAAATTTTTTTTCTAAGTTTTATATTAGAAATTTGGAATTTAGACATATAAGTTTTTTTTTTTTTTTTTTTGATAAATATAAACTAAGTATTGAGTTCTAATCATTGTTATAATCTAAAATTCATATTTTAAACATCTTAAAGCTGAATTTTTATAGCATTTTAATTTTCGAGAAAGGACTAATTTGAATTTAGAAAAGATGCAAATTAAAATTTTTTCAGATAAGTTTGATAGACTAGTCAAGTTTTAATACATATGAAAATAACTCTCTAAGATTAAATTTTATTTTAAATTTTAAAACTTTTTTTAATGCAGCCATTTGCATTTGAAGATTTTAATATATACATGAAAAATGATTTAAGAACAAATTTTATTATACATATATAAAATATAAAATAAAATTTACAGAAGATATACACTTTATAAATCATATATTGTCTGTTTAATGTAAAAGTATTTTGATAAGTAGAAATTTATTTATAGTTGTCATTTTTCGGGCACAAAATTGGACACTTGCCAATTGAATAACTAACAGTTTAATGCACAGATAGAAAACGCTGTGTTATTTTATTGTATACACCACAATCAAAAAATGTTATAATAAATTGATTTGTATATTATGATTAATGTGATTTTAATTAGAAATTACATGTATGTAAAATAATTATCATAAACTAATAATTTATAAAATGATTTGTTCTGGAGTACTGCTAACAACTGTTTTTATATCATCAAAATGATTCTCTTCTTACTGAGAAGGATATTTTTAAAGGATATGATTTTCATCCCAGAATCATTTTCCTTCTTAATATATTAAAGTTGAATTTAACTTAGATTCAATTATTTATTTTTAATATTTTCTCAAGAAATATTTTGAAGTTTGAGATTGAAATACACTAATAAGCACTAATATAGTGATGAAAGAATTAATAAAATTCTTAATTGGAATCATTAATTACATTTAAGGTAGAGCATTTAAAACAATTAAATAATTTCTTATGCACTATCTCTGGAAACAGAAATAGATTTATCATAGAATTATTAATAATATATTAATTAATAAATTTTATAAAAAGTTTTTAAAAAATTAAAGTTATATATTTAATGAAATTGTTAATAGATAATGCATACACAATATAATCAGTTTATTGTAGTCATTTTGGACTAGCCTATACTGAGGATGATAATCAAATAGCATTAAGTAGTGTAAGTAAATGAGACTACAATTAGTATAAATTCAGGTTTTATTTACTCTGGAAGTAAAAGTATATGTTAAAACAATTAAAAAATGCATAACTTGAATATTTATTAATATTAAATTGCTGGCATTTCTTACTTGAATTAACTTACTGTACTGCAAGCAAATGACAAGTAAAATGATAAATGTTTAGTATTTAAAGTACTGATTAAGACTGGTTAAGTACTGGTAACTGATGATAACAATATTGGTGATTAGATTAAGCAAATTCTACTGTATATGCAGTTTACAATTTGCTCGTAACAAATATTGAATAAACAAAAATAATTTTGATTACATTTTTTCTAGGTATTTTATATTCTATTCATGTTGATAATTGTGATAATTAATAAAAAGCATTAACTTTTTTGATAATTATAAATTGTTGTTGTTAACGAGAATAAAGATGTTTGTATTAATACTGACTTTAATCATTCAATTGCATGTTTAATTTATTCAGTTATGTTAACTTCTCAGTAATATATTCTACATTTATAATTTCAGAATTCTTGGCGCTTCATTTTTTCCTTGTTTTTCTCTCTCAATCTTCTATAATTAGCTGATTTAAAATTTTTCTTTTGGCTGATAAAATGTTTTTATCTTGCAGTCAAGTCTTAGTGTCATAGATGATTTATTAAATGTCTTAGTATGAATAATTCTTCATAAAGTAGAATGAAAAAAGTTTTTTCCATTCTATGTCTTAATTGATTTATCATCATTTTGTGAATCTGTATTTGCAAATTTAATGAAACTCTGGAATTTCTATGATAGAATGTCTTACACAGCATTTTGTTTTTGTTTGTTAACTAAAATGGAAGGTAAACATTTTAAATTTCTCTTTTCTTTTTTTTAATATTTTAGTTAAGAAATTTTTAGTATTTTTGAAACTTAAATAGTTAAGTTTCTGATGATGTATTCTGCTTTCTTGGAGAACTCAATGTTGTCAAAAAATATGAAAAATGTCTTTAGAATTTTTAAGCTCTCTGGATTATCAAGGGTATATACAACTTACTGGGCAATTGTAATTAATGTACTTCTATTTAATGCTGTCTAGAGAGAGATTTAGCAGTCCAAATGCAACCAAATCTGGTGTGATGACATTTCAGGACATACAGAAGACATTTCCATAAAAAATAGTTGATACTAAAATTTATGACACTGGGTGCTACAAGCAATGAACATTTTATTTGTACAAGACACTCAGTGCCAGATTTCCATGAGGTGCTGCCTAGGGATCTTGGAACCCTGAAATAAGAAAAAAAAATTAAGCAACTTTACTCATTGCAATTATATATATCATAATTCTATAGCTACAATTAAACATTATTATTTATGATGTAAAATTATGTAGATAGGCTCTCAGTTTTATATCTAGGAGTCCCAAAAGTCTTAATCCACTACTGAAGACACTCATGCTATACAAAGACCTTAGCAATTTAGAGGATACTGCTCAGTGTGTTCCCCATTAAAAAGTGTTGATAAACCAATTTTAATTGTACCCACAACCAAAAATCAAACAGATTAAGATTCAGAGAAGAAGGTGACCGGGCAACTAGGAAATACACGACTAGTCACTTTATCAGTAAAATGTTGTAGAAATTGCTGTATGTAGTGTTTGATATGTGGAGACATTCCATCTTGTATTAAAGTTGTTGATTCAAGTTATTGTTGCTGTTGCATTTGGGTTATGCCAAGTATTGAGTATCTTTGGGTCATTATTGAGCAAGTCACAGACAAATTGAAATTAGGATTAGCTTCTTCAATGTAGAATAAATATAGGTGTAAATCTACTGGAAAATATGTGGCTCTCATTCAACAATGTTTTTACAAAAATGCAAATTTTAAAATAAGAATATAAGTATATTTTTAGAGATTTTAATATATAACTTAATATAATTTTTTTTTATAATTGTATTATTTTTCTTGGTTTTAAGGTCTAGGTTTCATTCTTTCATATGGACAGTATCTTTTTTTACACATTTTGTTTTACGTGGATTTGCATTTTTCAGGGATGTATCTACTGTGTAAAAGCAGAATTGAGTGTATTTGTAATTTTATTTATTTCACATTAAATTATATTGTAAAATCATATTCTAAAATTTTATATTCATTTTTCATTAAAATTTCATATATTTATCAATCATTGTATATGTATATGTAATTAGTATTGAAGTTTGTACTTTGTATTTTCTTAATGTTGCCTGATAAGTTTTATTATTGGTTGTTGCTATCCATTTTAAATTATTCTCCTTGTTTTGCAAGTTTTTATTTTCTTAAATATATTTTGTTGAATTTAGATTTCTGTGTAGGAGGAAAAACATAATATTGGCATCTTTATTTAATAAAGTTAGATTTGACATGTATTGTATGAGTGATATGTATTTTTGATTTGTAATTTTTCATTATATGAAAAATTTATTAGGGGAATTTTTTCTTTTGACAAAAAAAAGTTAAGGTAATATTTTAAACTAAAATATGCAATAAGAATTCATATATTATTACAATTCACAAAATAGAGAAGAAAATTATCATAAAATGCAAATAAATCAAGAAAATGAATACTGATATCAGTTCATTAATATTCAGGACTTATTTATATTCTGTAACAGGTTTGTACTTTATATGTAGAAATTATTAGTTAATATTTTAATTTTTCATATCTTTTTAGAAAATTGAAAAATCCTAACTATTCGTTTAGAATTTTTGCAATTTTCTTGAATTTTATGTGTAATATATAATACTAAATCTTGATGTAAATAAAAAAGTTTCTTGTCTTTTAATGATCCAATATATTCCCAAAATTCTAGAAATTTTTTGTTAAGTTTACTAAAGTATTGATAGATAGACATCCAGATTACTTTCCAATGAATATATTTTTATTCCATTCAATATATCCCTTTGAGAATAATATAAAATCAACTTTCATATTTCTAAAATAGTAAAAAAAAATAATAATAATAATTTTCATAACATTGTTAACATGAATTATTTTTAATTAAAAATAGTTGTGCATATTAAAAAAAGTTTTAATAATGACTTATCATAAATTTTCTGTTCTCAAAGGATAAATATTTATTCCTTAGTTATAAAATATGTATGTTTAGATTGTTGATTTATATATATATTTTCTTTCTTAGAAAATGAGTTTATACACAGTTGTATACAGTTAGAATTATTTTTATCAGATTGGAATTATAATTTGTTTAGGTCTTCTGAATTCAAATTCTTTTTTCATATTCAGAATAAAATTATATAATAGATATATATATTTATTTATTTTATTTTAAATTGAATTACATTGACAGCTTTTTCAAAAATTATTTAATCTAAAATAGACTGTATATTTGCTTTTCTTTTTTTATTTTTGAAAGCTATATTATATAAATATCTAATAAAATTAAATTGAGTGATGATTTTAATTGGTGTATGTTTATGAAATACATAATAAAATTATTTTTAATGATGATATAAAATATTTATAATTAATTTTAATATTAAATTATAAGTTTATAATAATTTTTTAGTAGTAGTAGATAAACTTAAGAAATACTGTATCTACATATAGTAATCAGTAAGAAAAAATTAAAAATTGAGAAAATATGAATAAGTTGTGATGATCTACAAAGGAAATTAACTTATTTTTCTTCTGTTTTTAATAAAATAGATAAATATTTGTGAATGTGATAATACAATTGTTCTTTCCAAATCTCAGTTATAAAATTGCTAATGAGTATAATGCATTATGAAAACATTGCATGTTGTATTTATAATAATAATCTTTGTTTTATTTCAGCATTTTCTCTGTTATAATTATCTTACAATATTATAGTTGTCTTTAATGTGAAAATATGAATAGTAACTAAATGAAAGATTTGATTCAAGTTATATGGTAAGGAAAAATATTTTCCTTACCATATAACTTTTAAATTGCAGACGTATACATTTTCACTGTTGCCTGTCTGTCCTTCGTTAATCTCTAGAATAGAATTAGATAGATGAAAATCAAGACCAAATATGGAAAACTTAGGAAACCCAGACACTATAACTATATTAACTATGTATGAACTTCTGGTCTGGACTGGAATTCATGTGATTTCAATTCAAAATTTTCTTGAGAACAGAGTTAGATAAATGACCAGAATGTGTTGATTGTTATCAGGAGACAGGCAAGATACTACCAAAAACCAGAGAAGATATGGAAAGTTTAAGGTCCAAAGACCTAGATTAACTATATGTGAACTTCTGGTCTGGACTGGAAGTTACATGAATTTTTTTTAAATTAAAAGATAGTCACATTGCCAGGCTGCAATTTTTAATTGTCACAATAAATAATTATTCATCAGAAATAGAATAGTTTAGTTTCACTATTATACATCTTACTTAAAATGTAATTTTATTCAATTATTTTTCAAGAAATGATTAGAAAACTTCATTTATTTATTCATATTTGATTCATTAAGAGTTCAGTTCCAATATTTTCTTGTATAAAATTAATGAGTTTTAGAAGTTTTCAGATGATATTGAAATATTTCACTGTGTATTTGTGGGTGATGCAAAGTAATCATCCATTTTTAAACATTATTTGTTAAATAGTGTGTATTAAAATTGCTTTAATACACACTATTAAAATTAAAATTAGTAGAAGGTTGGAAAGATTTGTCATGCATCTTCATGAATTAAGAATAAAAGAACAGAAGTATAGATTGTGTAATTGTACATGGTGATTAATAAAGATATGTTTAGTATCTGTAATGTAATTTTTACTTCATTAAATACAAAAAATAAATTATATAACTTTGAAAAACAAAATATAATAACAGATGACTACTTTTGCATTGTCCTGAATTATAAGTAAAAATCTGTCATTAAACAAATGATAGATTTTATATTAATAAAACTTTTTTATGATGATTGATTTCTTTCTGGAATTTTTATATTTTTCTTTGACAATAACTAAACATAAATATTTAATGTTAACTGCTACTACTGTGAAAGTTCGCCTGGTAATTAATGCTCTTTCGTTCTCTATCGTCTAAGTTCTGTATTTACATCACAACAGAAAGCTCATTTTACGTGGATTACTATATAAATTAAGAATGTTCTTAATTGAATTATTTAAAAAATTAGTATTTATTTTGGTGTCTTAATGGTGATTTAGTTTATCATATGTGATGAATGCAGAATGATTATTCTTGAATATTAATATTCAAATATTTTTAGTAATAAAACGTTTTGCTTAAAATTATGGATGATAATGAATAAATTATTGTTATTACTATTACTATTTGTAGGAAGTAGAAAAGTTACGACAGGAAAAATTAGAAATTGATCAGAAATTAAGAAACCAGATGGGATCTATTCAGAACTTTTCTGTCCCTCGTCGAAGCGGTCCAGAACGTAATTATAATTCTGATGCAGATTCTAATCGAGGGAGAGGAGGTGGACCACCAAGAGGAAGAGGACGTGGTGCCGGACCAGGAATGGGACCAGGACGCAGATGGGGTGGAGGTGATGCACGCTACAACAACAACAGTGGAAGTCATTCATCTTCTCTTAGTGATTACATTTCCAACTCACACAAACGTGGTGGACATAATTCGGGTCCTCAGAGAGGAGGAAATTCTCGGGGTAGAGAAAGGGGAGGTGGAGGTGGAAGAGGCACTCCTACCAGAAAATAACAGTATGCATTTAGAAAAAGGACCTATACTAGGTTTATGACCCTACGACCTAGCATTGTCAATAACCATACAGCATTCCACATATTGCTGTTGGTGAATACTTGGATTTGCCCTGAATTTCCAGAGATGTCAAACAGACTAAAATTCCTCTTCACATGCCATCTGTGTGTTTGATTTGTATCCTATAAGTAGACGTTTTACATTTTTGAGTGAGTTGATGGTAGGAAATTGCTTCTATACTAACTTAATAAATTTAGTATAATTTAATGGTAACTCCATTAAATTACTAAAGGTTATTTCAGCCTATGTGGGTTTTCAATATCAATAGTTTAATTTGGAAGAAATAAGTTTCTCCGGCAAGATCAGTCAGTGACTGTTAAAAAAAAAACCAACCTACTGTGTATTGTTTGACGGATATATGACTTTTTTGTTTTATTTTTTGAAGTCACAGTGCAGTTGTCACAAATGTTTTGCACAAAGTGAGATAAGGCATTTAGTTTTTATTTTTTGTGGTTGGTATAGACTTGGTTATTTAGTGACTTTTAATTTGTGTGTTATTATTTTAAAGGAAAAAAAAAACTTCTGTTGTAAAGTGTTGTACCTGGATGAACCAAGGACAATACTAAATTTCTTTAAAACACTTATTAGTTTGTCAATTTTATCTTTAACATGCATACTGGTCCTCAATTGTGGTCTTCCAGTTTCTGAATTTGACATTAAGATTAGCTGTATGTTTATTCTGCTGTGTGTGCATGCTTTAAAAAAATAGTTTTTAAGATAATGTCTAGTAATATAGAACAATTATTAGAACAAACCAAAAATATATATAGTATAAACCAGAAAATTCTGCATAAAATAGAAATATGTATTTATTTCTGTATGAAAATATTGTCAAAAATTGCATCTCTTGAATATGTCACTAAATGAATGTTTAAAATAATTGAAGAAAGAAGATTGGAAAACAAAAATTAACATGATGACAAGAAAAAAAAAGCTTAAAATGTTTATTAAGTTTAGTATTAGATAATCATTTTCTGTATTTTATACCAAAAGAAAAAAAAGATAGGTGCATCTACTGTTTGGAAGGGCTGTTTAAGGAATTTTAGTAATAATTTAAACTCTAAATTTTCAGCCATGGCACCTAGAATTTTCATATCCAGAAATTAAACACCTTATATATTGACTACTTAGAAAACTAAGTTTACCTGGCTATGATTTAACTAATCCAGGATTTGTCTTCACTGTTTTCCAGAATTGTCATGTATCCTGGAATTGTGTGAAATCTCCTGAGATTTGAGCCTCAAATGAATCAAGCATGTATCTGAAAAAACAAGCAAGGTTCATGTGTCTAAACACCATGTTACATTAAATTGACACAAGCTCATAATTTTTTACAGTTTTCCCATAATTTCTCTACTCTCTACTCTCTCTCTCTCTCTTTTTTTTATATATTGACAGATGATGTTCTCAGGTTGTAATAAAGTTGCCATATTTCAAAAGTTCACTCGTGTGTGCATATGGATGGTATCCCCATTCTCAAATCTTTTGCCACATTTTAATCCTTTAATTCTCATTTCTGTTCATACTTTTAATACATAATTCATCCACAATTCATCCACATCTATAATAATAAATTGCACATTATCACTGGTATATTTTGTAAGTTGTTACTTATATTAGTGTTTTGTTTAGTAATTTTCTTTAACAATAATACTGAATAAATAAATAAATTTTTTAGAATTTAATTCAGACTATAAATTATTTTATAATAGATCTTACATGAAAATTTATCTTGCTACAAATCAAACAAAAAATAATTTAATGTTTTATATTGAGAATTAAAGGGTTAAAATCTATTTTTTTTTAACACAATAGTTTATTTTTTCCATCAAGTAATGAANTATTAATTTGGTCAATTTTGTTTGCTTTTGTGAGAATAATTAACAATAATAATAAATTGAATGCTGTAAAGATTACATAATTTATATTTTAATGATATATTAATTTGGTCAATTTTGTTTGCTTTTGTGAGAATAATTAACAATAATAATAAATTGAATGCTGTAAAGATATCATAATTTATATTTTAATGAATAAATTGAGAAAATTCTGGTAAGAAACTTTATGTGATATTTGTAAAGAAAAGAAAAATCATCTCTGATGGATATTAAAAAAAATTGTCCCATGTTTTTAAAGCATCAAAATTAAGTTTAAAATATTCCACACCAGTTACCTGCATCACACTTCTAGTGAAAAAAGAAGAAAAATGTTGCACTTGAACTTTTAACTTTTTGGGAAAATACCAAAAGCTAAACATGCAAAAATCAATGTAATACCAATGTACGGTTAGTTTGTATTCTAATCGATTTTGGAATGTTTACAATGGAAAAAATTTTCATTTTAAAAATGTGACCAGCAGTGGAAGAATGGAGACTAACGAGTAGCAGCTATATCCTACCAATACAGTCGAGACACGACACGCTATTCACCGATATTTTTTTTTTTCTTGTGTAGTGAATATTGAACAGAACCTCCAAAGCCAGCTTAAGGGATTAAGGAAACGCATTCCAAAGAATTATTTTCTATCGATTGAGAAAATATCACTAGTCCGAATATCAATTTTTTCTTAAATCTTTAATTGGATACTCTTTTTCCCACAGAAAAAACCAAGAGCACATTTTAAAAAACTCCCAACCCGGATTTATTAATTGTTTATAAGAGGAGAATACTCAAAAATCAAGATTTACGATTGGTCATAAACTGCATTTTTCTATAAGTTGAAAATAAATCTAGGTTTAACTATATTGCTGTCTCCTTTTGTGATAAAAGGAGCGCCCTTAGTTGTGATAAATTCCCGAAATTCCATTTAAATTTAGTAAATCCTGTAATGGATCGAATGGATAAATTAAGTTTCGAATTCCGCTGATCCAATAATACCTTTACGAAACGTATATTTTTGATCGCGGAAAGGAGAATATTTGCTAATTACTAAATTTTGATGGGATATAATTTCCGCTCGATCGATTCCAATTCATTACAGGTCAATCACCACTATAGAATTGGATAAATGATCCTTTAGATGGAGTGTTGACTCCATTGTAGTTAGCGACAATTGTTCCGTTGATAACTATAACACGCTAATCTGTTAAGATGAGATCTGGAGTATTGTTTATGTATATCTTCAAGGTGGGTTTCTTAACCGCTTTTGTTAAGTGTAGCTCATTTACTGCACGACCAATCTGAGCGAATAAAGCAAAGCCACGACATCTGTTCTGATTTCACCGTTCCTTCGTAAACGTTAGAAGATGTCAATAAATTGATTGCATCCCGGTAATCGATGCAATACCGACTTTCATTCTATACTGTTGCCAAGTGTCTCCTCCGCTTCCAGCTTGCTGCTTGCTACTCTCAATCTTTTTCTTTCTTCCTTTTTTACGATTTTCTTTTCTTTAAACTTCTGTCTATTGAACTAAATCGCTTAATTTCCACGCCGAACAGACATTTACTAAGTACGTTGTCTCAATAGGACTAAATGGATGAGATGCGGGTGTAAAAACAAGGAAGGGATTTATCATGGTCTCATTAAGAGGGCCTAATGAGATTTAATCAGGATTTTTTAATATTAACTTATAACTAACCGCATTGTTTAACTACATCTTAAACTCTTTTTTTGTATTGCTGATTTTTTCATCTCCTACAGGATTTTCGGGTCAAGCATGCGAAGGAATTGACGCCGATGGAAATCGATATTGAACACCACAGTTTCCTTAGAAAATGCAATCCAAATGTTCCTCAGGCATTTGGGACATTTTGACAGCTTCATCTGTTTTGGCAATGCGATGGTTATTTGTACATCCAACGACACCTAAAAAAGTCATAGAAGAAAGATGTCATTTTTCCCCCTCCGGTGCGTAACGTCCCTATTAGATGTGTATCATCCGGATTTATTTTTTGTATTTATATCTAGTTGTTGGTTGTGAAACATAAAAAAGATAAATCATTCAACTAGTCGGCTAGGTTTTATTTCGAGTATTAAGAGTGTGCATCCAGGTCAACACTATTAACTCCAGGTTTTTTTTGTCTGTGTGTGTATATACATGTGCGCGTTCGCGTTAGTTTTTATTATTATTATTATTTTCTAAGCGAAATGCTGCTTATTATTAATATAACAGTATAAAGGAGGATTTGCGTGTTTATAAAGAGATCCCGGATTTTTGGAATAAAATTTTATGAGCGCTGGCTTAATTCCGAAGTTTTACGATTAAGGCGGCGATTCTTTTGTGTATTTGGAAGTTCTCTTGTCATTTAGGAATGAACTAAAGTGAATGTTGTCTCTAGAGGAACAAACGGAATTCTTTAGAGAAAATAAATTCTTTTTATACAGGACATCAGAGATAAGGAAAAGAAATACGGCAAACAAGTTTTCCTTCTCTTAACTTCTTTTCTGCTATCAGAAAGCCTAATAAATGCACTTTGTTTTGTAAAAATCCTTGTCAGTTGAGTTTTATTTGCAATTTTCTAGGATATTCTGCAATTTCCTCTACCGGAGAAATTATTTTAAATCCAAAAGATTAAGTCAGATTAAGAAGAAGATGGGTATTTTTTCCGGTTCCTATAATTATGTAAATATTTAGGATTATAAAATGAATTTTTTTTTAAATTACTCGTGCGATTGCAAGCGATATAATTAAAATTCGAAGTATTCAAATGTCGTTTATGGTCAGTAGGAGGGAAAAAAAAGCAACGAGTCAATTTCGTAGAAGAGGGGAATTTTTTGAAAAAGTTATCGAGAGGAAGAAGAGGATAAAAAAAATGGAATATTGAAAATGCATTATAGCTTCTGTTATTGTTCAACGTTTCCATTTTTGAACAAAACTGACTGATGATAATTAATGGGATAAATTAATTAGTAAACATTTTTGTAATTTATAAAACAATAAAGATTTAAAACTAGGCAGGAAATCTCATAAATCAATTATCGAAAAAATAATTTAGATAAAAATTTTTATAGGTTTTAAAAAGGTTACATTAAAAAAAACGAAAATATATTCATTGTGAAAGGTTAAAAATTTCGTGTGTAATTTTTTTTAACCTGCCGTTTGAAGTAAAAATTCTTACCTTCTAAATAAAGTTTTACGTTTTCTTGACAGATAATAGAAATTATCTTCATTTTTATCAGGTTGAATAATTATGAAACGTTGATCAATAATTAAAGTTTGATCGATAATTTTGTTCGGTCAATGTTAAATCACGTTACATACAATAAATAGGTCTAATTAAGAGGAGGGAGGGGGAAAATCATTCAAATTTCGTCTTTATACACCCCTTTTTTTAATTCCTCCCGACATTTTTAATTACGTTACACTGCAAAAATTATCTCTGAATGGTTTTAGATCTATTTAATAATTATTTTGTTAGATCATTTACTACTACCGATTGAAATTTACTTGTGTAAATGCAGTAAATGTAAAAATTTTCTACATCAGTAGGTAAGCTGGTCATTTTATAAATATATAGAAAGTGTTTTATGATGATATAAACGGAATATCGGCAATGACGTTTTTATATCGAGGAGTTTTATTACGTTTGTTTGCTGTTAAATTGTCTTGTTCTATCATATTTTACTTGTTGACCTTACCTCGTTTAAAGTTTGAAGTGGTATAGTTTGTTTTATGGGGGTGTGTACGCTTACTACCTCCTCTATAACAAGAATTAATAAGAGCAATTAAGTGCTTCTGTGCTTGACTTTCTTTACTCATTATAGCATGTAATTCTTTCCTCCTCCTTTTTTTTAAATGCGTAACTAACAAGACGACTTTTATGGAGAACAGTAGATAATTGGAATTAATTTTTATTAGCTCAGTTTCGAATGAGAGAGATAATCTGGATTAAAGAAGGGGAAAAAAATGTTGCAGTAAATGTAACATTACTGTTCTAAATATACTTTAAATAGGATCTGAGCTTTTTGTGAGAATTGAAGTAGTGAAGACGTTTTCTAAAAAATGTTTAAAAGGAAGAGTTTGAAGATTTATAAGAGGTGAACGTTATCGAGGTTTTCGTGTCACAAAGAGGGATTGTCTGTGAAGGACTTGAAGTTGATACATAGTGAGGGAGGGGAGTGAGATGTCGTTATTGGACCGAACCAGCTGAAAATGGAATAGCGTTTACTTCATGATCAGCAGATGGCTTAAAAACTGGCGGATGTGATTTAAAACTTGTAACAAAGTTTACACTCCGAGAGCAATTTAACATCCCACTGGAGTGGACGTAAATTCTAAAAGAAAATATGCCAACAAATTGCATATTAATTTCTGGAGGTTTTTCTGGAATGGTGTAGAGGTTGCTTTCAGCAATCTGATGAGCCCAGCAATCCATTAGTCCTATTGGTCCGCTTTGATATTCACTGGTCCCTGATAGTGCAATAAGGTCGTCCTTTATCTCCCTGCTATCGTCGTTAACTGCTACTACTGTGAAAGTTCGCCTGGTAATTAATGCTCTTTCGTTCTCTATCGTCTAAGTTCTGTATTTACATCACAACAGAAAGCTCATTTTACGTGGATTCATTTTATAATCTCTTAAAATAGTTACAATAACTACACTGCGCTCTTTAATACTCGTCATAATGTATTGTACGATGCCTCCAACAATTTCCTCTTTAAAAAGAAAAGAATATCGAATATACGAATTTTTTTTACATGTAAAATAAAGCATATAAAGAAAAACATGAAATTTTATAAAAGTTTTAAATTTCAGTCTGTATTTTCTTTTACAAATTTTAATCTCTGAAAAGCATTGATAGTGAATAAACATTATTCATATATTTAAGAGAAATGTATCCAAGTTCGGTTTATAAATTATTATATATAGTTTTTACTCGATTATAAACGTTTCTGCTAAATTCAGTTTAGAAATTTTCTTTATTATTTATATATTTTATTATATTAAACGTACATTTTCAATTTCGGTATCATATTTTTTGCATGCGAAACGGGCAAGAATCAAAATAAAAAATGGAAGAGTTTTCATATTGTTTAAAAAAAAGAAATAAATAAAATGTTTTAAAAATAAAACCTTCTACATGTAATATATTTTTTAAAGATATATGGATACATATATTTATATAAATATATTTGTTATAATGACATCATCATGTCCATCGTGCTCCTCTCTCTCTCTCTCCGTATGGCACTTTGTTTACTTCAGTTATTTTAATTTGTATATTTTTTCCAGTTAAAAATTTAGTAAGAGAGAGAAATTTTGATCGATGTTCAATGATCTGTAAGAGAAGATTTTTCCTAATTCATGCTTCTTGAGCATCACGAGAATTTTTAGTGGATTTATGTATCAAAATCCCAAGCGAAATCATTTTTATAGCTGGAACAATCCAGATATAAATCCTGCATTGGAGATACAAATTTAATTCAAGAGAACGGGATGCATGTTATGAATGGCATGATCATCTCTAAAAGAAGAAAAGGATAGAGAAAATTGTCATAAAAATTGTTTTTTATGAACCAATAAACGAAATGTTCATTTTACTATCTAAAAATGAAATTTAAATATTATTATTTTTACAACATGAATATTTATTTGCGTTGGGATAATGATTTTCCTTTCGTTCTTTCTTATTTTTATTTATTTTTTTGTTTAATTCCTTCGAGAAATTTGGTTATTCATTTCATACAAAAATAAATGAATATTATTTTAAAAATTAATGTTTATTTGATTCCAATAATATATAATTTCGATCAAGAAAATTATACGATATAAAATTACATATATAAATATTAGTGAAAATGGCAAATGTTTTATTAAAATAATAGCAAAATTTTTAAATAAAATAAAAAAGAATAAAATGCAAATATTTTTATAATAATAAAATTAGTAGGAAAACGTTTAATTGTTGCAGAAATAATTAAAATCTTTAATTTTAATTCCTTTTAATTTAATTAAAAGTATCACGTGGGATGGTCTACACCAGTTTCATATGATAATGTTCATAACAACACGGAAGGCATAAAAATCTCCGCAAGATAAAAATCTCTCTTTAAAGACTAAATTTAAATATTTAAACGCGTGCTTAAGTAATTGAAATTATTGTTAAAAAATTAACAATTTCGATATTTTTATGTAGCAGATGGAAGTCGTTAATATGTTAGCGAAGAAAGTTATTTAAGAAAAAAAAGCCTGAAGGCTGAAAATTTAAGGGCTCCAGAGGCTACACTATCAAATTTTCTTAACTATGTCGTATGGAAGTAGCAGAACGAAGAAAATTTAAACTACGTTTATATATATATATTCATTATAACGTTTTTCATGGACGAATAATTTATAAATAAATCGAGAGATATTTTTTTAACAAGGTGAAAAATAATAATAAATAAATTTTTTAAAATCTTTATGCTTAGTTGAATGAATTTTTCTCCCCCTATTTTAAATAAAGAATTGAATTTTTGTATTAAAAAAATATGTTCTGGACATTTTAATTTATTTCTCCCCCTTTTATATATTATTAAGGATTTTTTTCTTTTAGTTTTTAGTCTTCGTATGTCTCTTTCTTTTTTTTTATAAATATATATAATATAATAGGTTTTTTATTAAGTTAGGTTTTGCTATTTGAGATGAGCTTCTATACTTATTTCAACTTAAAGGTTCACTCCAAATAGGAAACCTTAAAAAAAAGTAAAAAATAAAAAAAAATAGGTGAAGTTTACAAAAAGAAATATAGTATCTAATCCCAAACGGTAAAATTACAAACCAAGAAAAATCACACAAAAAGTAACAAGGAAGCTCATTGCAAACTGTGAAATCTTTTTTTTTTTTTTTCCTACTCCCCTCCTGGCTCTCCTTTCTCTCCCCTCTTCTTATTTCTGTTAGAATTTATATAAAGAATTTTACTGCTTAGAATGAGGTTTTCTTACGTAAAATTTAGCTGTCGTGCCGCAGAAAAATATTTTTAATCATCTGTAATCCGAAAAAGATAGGGAAAAAAATTATATATATATATAACCTGAAGCAATGAATGTTTTACTCTACGTTATCCCTAATTATTCGTAAAAATATTGTAAATAATTGAATTTTATTTGAGGAATTTTCAAACTTTAGTTATACTTAATTAAGATAAAATTGAACTAACTACTGATGTTCTGTTTGCTGAGAGTAAATAGAAGAATCTGTCTGTCCAATAGGTAATTCGATAATTAAAATCTTTTCAAAAATCACTTCTAGTTACATCTTTTATCTACTGTTAATAGTTTCTCCCTAAAGAAAATTTTTCAGGCAATCTTCTGATTGAGTATATAATATTTTTATTAATATTAAAAAGTTTTTCGCGTAGAAATTGAATATTTTCTTACAACGAAATCGGGAATTTTTCTATGACAAAATTGGAGAATTTATATAGCAACCTCATTACAACAAAATCGAAGCTTTAGAACGATCTCGTTATAACGAAATTAAACTCGTTATAACGAAATTGTTCGATTGATACAGTGAAAAATTATTAAAAATTTAATAACATGTCTTAAATATATAATTTTTTTCCCTTTAAACTTTATATCAAGTTTTATTTGTTTTCTTTTTTTTAATGTCTGCTCCTTCGTTGTGATTAAAATTTTGGATTTAATTCTAATGAAGAAGAAGAAGAAAAGCATCAAGTTTTGCTTACTTAAACTTTGTAAAATCATTAAGTTGTTTTTCAGTTAATGTTTATTTAACTAAAATATATTTATATATATTCATTAAGACAAATATTAAAAAAATAATAATAATAAAATAAAATAAAAAGTAAGTTTAGAATAGAAGGAAAGACGTAGAAGCAAAGAAGATTTTTGACAAATATTAACGATGACCATTGCAAATCGAACCTCTTCTTAGCAAAAATAAGGAAAAAAGACATCTCTAGTATACTGCAGGCTGTTTTTATACCGTATAAAAACAGTATTTTATGAAGTTCTGTGACATTGAGTGATGATGTTGGATTGTCGTTTTGTTTCGGGCAAGTGAGAAACAGAACATAATGTATTTTTACAAAAATATTATTCGATAGAAACACGCTTTACGATATCATAGGTTTCATAAAAGAGTTCGACATTTGGAACTTGTTGCTCGTCATCGACTAAAGGAATAGATCGATTTTATAGTCACAAACATATCTATCCTTTCTGTTGATGGGTAAGTAGGCATATTTCATCATCAGAAAAAAGAAATAAGAAAAAAATTCCATACTTTTATCTCTACTTATAATATTCAAAGTAAAATCGAACGTGATAAACATATTGTAAAACCCAATCGATACTACAAAAGAATTTTGCTATGTGAATATATTAAACGACAATAAAAACATATTTACATATATATACACACACACAAGCCAATATTTACGGAGCTTCGAAGCAGACACGATCTATAACTTAATTTTCGGCTCTAATAATAAAAAATTAACGAAAACTAACCTCTAATCTGATTAAACGTATTTTCTTTTTTATTACTTTCTATCAGATTTCCTTAACCATAACTAACGATAATCGTAAATAACCTTCTATAGTAGCAAGAATTTTAAAGATAGAATTAAGGTTACTTTTATATATAGTATGTATCTTTAAAAGATGCCACAAAATATTCTTCACGTTATACGTCTTTTGCATGGATAATAATTCGGAAAATGTCAAGTGACAATATACGATAAATCAATTATTTAGACAGTTGCTAGTAAATATATAATATCAAAGCGAATATTCACATAACATTATTACATTCAAAAAAAAGATAGAAGCTTACAAGAAAAACTTATGAGAAGGGGGAAATGTAAAACCTAATATATACGTAATATAAGGTAGTGTTATTCAGTTCTTGGAAATGTCGTTCTATTGGGATAGAGATGGTAACAAAAGGGATGGCGATTGCCTAATTTATCTCTTGTTGGGTTTATATTATACCCGTGAGCTTCAACATCGGTCGTTCATTTTGACCTTAGTTTGCCGTGTTTGTTCCTTCTGAAAGATTGGGTCCTAAACGTCCGTGCAGTGAACAAAGTATAGTTACAGGTAGTATTTGTCTTCTGTAGTGCTTTCTTTTGTTTTCCACTGAGACTTCGATTCCAGACTTAAAGGAATGTGAAGAATGGCTAGCAGTATTTCCTAAAGTTTTCTTCCATCTTTCGATTTTTTTCCCCCTTTCCGTCTTCCTATCATGCTTCGATCTATAAAGCAATAAGGAATTTTCGTCTACATTAATAATCTTAGGAATTTAACTAGAGCCATTAATACTATCACCAAATTGACAGCTTTATTAACAGATATTAACTTGTACTTGATTTAATTGTTGTTATAACAATACTGATTTTTCGATAAAAATAATTATGTATGAATAACGGAAATCAAATTTATATATTTTTTAATATTGACATAAATATAAAAGTGTTTACAGATCTTGATTTTTCTTACATGAATTTTAATATATGTATTGATTTTTAGGCATAAAATTTGAAATCGAAAAAAAATAAATAAAATAAACTTTAAACTAGAACATTTATTTTATATCAAGGTTAAAAAAAAGGAAAATATCAATGAAGAAATATGTAAAATACTATTTACCCAACATCTATTATTCATATTCCTAGGTATTAAAACGTAATTATTTAATAGGATTACGTATTCTTAAGATTAAACAAGATATTTCTAAGATGCCAGAATGATATATATCTTTTATCTTTTATATATAGATAATTTTTTCTTGTTTTTTTTCTCTCAGGTACCTTTCGATATCTCGGTTTTTAAAGAAATTAATCTTTTCTTATTTATTCTATTGATTCTTATCNTTTATTTTCTTTCTCCCAATTTATAATTATATAAAAATATATTTAAATGTATTATATCTTGTTCTTTTTTTTTTAAATTACGTATAGAAAATTATTATAAACAAACCGAAAGAATATTAATTATATAAAAATTACTACATTGTTAGAATGATTGGTGTAATTAATTTAGATTGATTAAATATATTTAGTTTTATATTCTAAACTACATCTTACTAAAGATTAATACAAATTTAATGGAGTGTATTATATTATATTCACGTATACATGACTATTATTATACCTCGAATGCGCTGTTTTATTTTTATCCTCGTGTGATAGTTGAGATTTAGTGAATTTACTTTCGAGTAATGCGGTTGATGTGTGTGGTTATAAGTGATTTGTGCAGTTTTCGACAAACAGATAAACGAACAAATCCCTTGATTTATTTCATCATTAAATGATTGAACCGAACCGCTTGTTATTGAGTAGGATTCTTAGTTTCTCAAATCATCCATAGCGCTAGCTAATGTATCAGTCGTACTGTGACAAGACAAGATGCAGTTACTGACACCTTATTCACTCCAGAAGTGAGTGAGTACAGCTAACTAATTGGGGTGGACAACTAGTACTGCTTCTCAACTAATTTGATCACACAACCTTTACTGGCTCGCACGCCACAAAATGCAATAGTTAAATGAAACTAGTGTGAATATGATAGCCTCCTCGTTCCATTCTCCTATTTTAAGTTATGATAATTTGATAATGTTAACTGTGATACATGATACTAAATGTACGTAATGGAGAAGTTGGAATTAATGTGATTTATATCATCATTTTTAAGGATGATGTATGAGAATTTTTAACGTTCATCTCTATTAAAACTATCATTTTTTGTCTTTCTTTAATTTTTAATCAAATTTCGAATTAAAAAAATATTTAAATTTTAAATAAATTAGAATATATTAAAGTTTAATTTAAAATTATACATAAAGTTTAATAATTATATATATAATAATATTTATTCAGTTTAGAAAATTATAAAATAAATCATTTCTGAATTAAAATAATGAAAATTTTATTCATAATTTTCTAACTTTATTTATTAAAAACATGAAAATAAACAATTTTTTTTCCCAGTAATAATTCACTAACAATTACTTTAAAAAACTATTTATATAATAGATTACGGTTAATTTTAGAATTTTAAATTAATATCAATAATGAACAAATTCTTTTTTTTTTCCTTCATCTTTCGTAAAAATTACTTCAAAAGTAGGATGTATTGTACTTGAACAAACACGCATTATTTTAACTTTGTTACGGAAAATTAATTAATTCTACAGGCGATGCTGTAAGTGCATATTTTACAAACTGTTATTTAAAGAGTTCTTTTTTTTTAAAAAAAAAGAAGACATAACAATCGATACGACTACTACCTTCTAGTATATCAATTATTTTTAGTCATATAGATCTTCTCTTCCCCCTCTCTCACTCTGTGGGGGTAGACAAAGGATACAATAGAAAATTTTGCATTATCATTTTACAGATAACATGATAAATTTGATATCATAAATACGATTTTCTTTCATGATATAACAATTTCTATCTCTTTTCCTGAATAATGGAGGCTATTTTAGAAAATAGCATTCGAATTACATATTCTAAATGTACTGAATTTTTATATATGAAAATAAATTTTAATTTTTTTTTTTAATATAGTTTATGTACACACATTTATACACACACAGAGAGAGAGAGAGAGAGAGAGAGAGAGAATGTATAGACACGTGTATCGATTTGTTACATTTGTAATAAAGCGTGAATAATGTTTGTGTTTTCTATTTTCATAAAATTGTTTATTATAATTAAAAATTTTTTTTTACTGTTAAACAACTTTAATAGGCCTACATCTTATTTATGAATCTATTTACCTTTTGTGTAACTTAAAACCATTATTATAAATACACATTATTCACTATTATGATATTTGTATGTCACAATAAAGGAATCGATTTCCCTAAACAGGGATATAATATTGCTGAAATTAATTATGTTTGCAATAAGTTTAAGTTGCAAGGAAAGCAATGAATTAAAGAAATAATGATAAAAATCTCAAGAATTTATCATTATCTCTTATTATTATTATAATTATTTTGAGTTAAATCGATTTAAAGTTTAGATTAATTCGATTAAAATTTGTTTTAACATAAACTTGTATTATCATATCATTTATTGTAGTAAATTATATAAACATTTTCCTCTATATTAGAGCGTTTACATGTATAATAATTGCATAATCATGAATAAATTATAGTAATTATAGATATACATATATATATATATATATGTATAACTAAATAAGATGTTTCACAATTAGATTTAATGAGATTTGAGATATTGTTGAAACCTTGTTTTTAGTTATAAATGTTTATTTTTAAAATTCATTATCTCCAAATGCCTCCATTTTGCTTTATATATTGATAATTAAATGTATTTTTAATGAATTGGATGTATTGAAGAAATTGAATTACGAACTTTTATATAAATAATTGTAATAATGAATAAATGCTTGATTCATTTTCTTTTGTAAAAATGCAATTATATAAATTTAATTAATGAAAACATTTGATAAATTTGTAATTTATTTATTAATCTTTTATTCTTTATTATTATTATTATTTTCAACAAAAGAATATGTGTACTCTTTATAGAATTTTTCATATAAATTTATAATTGTAACTTTCTATAGACTCTTAAAGGATTATATGAAGGATTCTGTTTATAGAAAGTTACAGTTTATAAATTAAACTTCCTATAAAGGATAAATTTATACAGTGACATTGTTTATAATTAATTGCAATTATTTAATGTTATTAACAATATTTTTAAATATAATTACAATTAACAAAGACTTGACTTTATTTACTATTACAATTATTATGCATAATTTAACAATTCAGTTTCTTAAATACAATATTTAAATTATAAAACATCATTTAAATAAGTTTACTTAACAATATATCAACATTAAGATGGTGTATTTAAGAAATTCAAATTGTTAATTTCAATATAAACATAATGTAAATAACGTTTACATTAGAAGAAAAAATTAAAAAAAAAACAGAAGATTTTTTTATAAAATTATTTAAAAATAAACCTTTTGATAAATTGAATAATTATATTTTTACATAATTTATCTGGCTCTAAGTTTATTGCTTCTTGTAAATAATCTCCATCAATTTAAAATCTTATAACGAATGAGTATTGTTACATCTACTCACGCGATAGCATATTTCTTAATTTTAAAATGAAACCAAGGTATAAAGAGATTAGTAAAACAATTTATGAGAACTATTTTTAGTATTATTTTATAATTTTCTACAATAATAATGAACAAATGATTTGATATAAAAGAAATTTAGAGTTAAGAACCAGCTTGTTTATGAGTTCAAGATGGCGGAAATTATTGAGTTTAATTGATGAGGATGCTAAAATGTATAGAAAATTATCGAATTTAAATGACGTAAGAATTCTAAAATAAAATAAACATCTTTTAAGCAGCTATGGTTAAGTTAAATGCGATTGAATCTTAAGAAAAGATCTAGGTCATGTTTGTTTACAAGCGAACCTATTTGTTAATTTACTACTAGAAACTCTCTTAATTGCATCTCGAACCTACTTTAATCAGTTATATATATATATATATATATATTGTTTGTTTATTTTCTTTCTCCCTTTTTATAAATCGAACTTTGGATATATATTTATAGAACGAAGGTAATTTGTAGAAATAATACTTAGAAGTTTGCTACCAAACATTAGTTTCTTTTAAACGACTTTTATTTAATGGCGCTACAACAGTATTGGGCTATTGATGATTAATTCATGCAGCTGCTACGAACAGCGTAGCTCTATAATCGATCAGTATTCTCTAGAAACTTGACGGTTTGAAACCTTAAGACAAATCACGAGCATTTATTTCTTGCTACTTTTTTAAGAAAGGAAAATTTTCCGGAAAGAAGAAGAAGAAAGAGAGAGAGAGAGAGAGAGAGGAGGAGGAGGAGGAGAAGTAAAAAAAAGGTACAATATATACCATTAACAGGTTTGAAAGTAAATGTTGGAAAGTGTTTCTTATCAAACTCTTTCTCTTTACAGATTATATTACTTGATCTTTGGAACATTTTCTATATATTTTACGATATTAGGAAGTTGAACCGAGCTAAGTTTTATGGAATTTGAGAGTAAGGAACTTTGTAGATAGCTACCTACTTTTAGTCTAGAAATTGAATCAGGATTAATGGTTGATCAAGAATTGAAATCGAATCTTTCTAGTTTAACATTTAAAATCAAAAAATAAAAATTTTATAAGGAAACATGGTAAAATATATTGTATATATTTTACCATTTTAATTAGTGAAATACATGATCAGATTACGAATCAATGTATTAGATAGAGATATAAATATAATCAAAAATAATCGATAATGAAATGGTCATTAAATTTACAGTTAATGATGGATTATGATCATATTTAAATTAAGTTCATTTAACTTTAATTATTAATTTAATTGATTAATCCAAGTACTGTAAAAAAATAAAGATCTAAATATTGGCAAATTGACAAAAAAAAACAATTAACTAAAATTAATTTTTAATGTTATCGAATCTTTGAAGATATTTCCCATTAAAAAAATTCACAAAATAAAAAAAAAGATGGCCAAGAGAAAAGATATAATAATAATAATAATATTAAAAAAATAATAATAATAAGTAAAGAAAAGAGAGGAAAATACACCTTTATAATTAAGAAAACGTGAACATACCGATCTTTCATTAATTATAATCCTTACAAGATTCTAACAAAAGATGTCTATATTTATTTTAAATATAATAAAAATTTGTCAAAAGTTAAATAAACTTAAGTTACTTTAATAATAAACGATTATAATCTCTAAATTAAAATTTTCTTTTTAAGTCGGTTAATTTTAATAAAAGCAGTACTTAAAAGTAGATCGAACGAAGATAACAGAACTTTGAAAGATGCTTGAAAAGTTTAAAAATAAAAATAAAGAGGAAAGAAAAATAAAAGTAAAAATAAATGAAAAATAAAAAAAAAAGGAAAGCTTATCTTAATGCATAAATTTTGATGGTGTTGAAACTAAGCAATAATTATAACTGAAACTTATATTTTATAGAACATAACTCGAAATTGATACTGTTTAATAAATATTATATGAGCTGGGGGTTGTTATTTATGATGACATATAAAAATATCAAGAGTTTAGATACTTGTTAGCTACCAAAACACCTGTTATCTGCATTATTAGTTTTAATCTTTTTTCAACATATAAAGTGATTTTTAATATATATATAATGAGAGAAAATTATATTTTTACGATAAGTCAACCTCAAAATTTAGGTTAGTAATTTTATTAACAGAAAATAAATTGTTTTAAAAATTTATTAAATATATTATTATTATTATTATTATTATTATTATTATTAAATTAAATTTTAATTTAATATAATTTAAAATTTTTACTAAATCGTGTTTAACGGGGTAGCTGGAGGTGAAGATAAACGAACATCTTTCGTTTAAAATACTCTGTTTATAATTTATCTTTTAGTAAATTTGAAACCTAAATTCTAGCGCTTTATTAAGCGATAAAATTCATTTAAAAATAATCATCCCGCGAGATAATTTTAAAAGATTTTTCCGTCTACTTGTTTAATCATGCGATGCTTAATAATCTGTATTTACATTACGTGACAAAGAAACGGGATACTTAAATATTATTTAACTTTAGCTTGTTTCTAGCAGTTTATATACTTAACTGAATATTAAATTTTTGAAGATTTCTTCTTCTTTTTTTTAAATTTATTTTTTAAATAAATTTTTCCGAATTTAATAAAGAAAGATAAATAAATAAAACAGATCTCGCCATTATCCTTTACTGACTTATATATATCCTTCTGTGTTTCTGTAATTACGGAATTTAGCAGTTGAAAGTAAAAATACTTCATCAGATTCGCTATAAATTTATCACACGCGTTGAAATTTCCTCTAACTTTATACTAGTCATATTTTATTTCACTCGCTAGGGACAGTGAAATGTGTAGAATCTGGTAGCTAGAAACTTGACCTCTTTGCTCCCACGTGGTCTGTAATACCGGCATTAGTGTCAAGAAGAAAGATGGCTGTTTTTAGTACATTGCTAAAATAAAAAGAAAACATACTTAATCATGACAATGTCATACAGTGCTGTCATCTAATAAACGAACAAATTACTTCTAATATTATAGAAGAAGTACTTTTACGAGAACTCGATATGATGATAATTTCCTATCGCCTTATAAAGAGAAACTACTGTCTCGTCTTTCTCTATTCTTACTTAAGTAAATCAATTATATGTATTTATGATGAAGGAATTTGCATGCGAAAATTTCAAGTCGTAATTATCGAAGCTGATCTTTTTTTTATCTTTTGGATGATGTATTTTATGTTCTTTTTAAACTACTTTAATGAAAAATTGTTTTATAGTCCGGGTTTGTGTTTAGTATCTCATCAATGAATTGAATGGCTGAGGTTTACCTTTAACAACCTTTACATCGAAGAAAGGAGAAGAAAAAATAAAAATAGAAGAGAAGAGAAAGAGCTTCAACAACAACAGAAAATGAGAATAGAAAATATTACCAAAAAAGAAGAAGTAAAATTATTTACTTAGAACCGTCGATAATGTATTTAAATAATTATAAAAGATAGCAAAATATTAATAATATTCGGGCTCTTATCGCGATTTAAAATTTGTCCCAACTTTCAAAGGAAACTAAAGACCAATTGAGCACCTTCAGCACTCAATCAGTACGCATTAAAATTTTAAATGAAACTACCATTTGAGAGAAATCCACTTAAGGCGATAAACTGATATGCAGATGAGTAGTAGCTTTATACCAAAGAGAATAAAAGAGACGATGGTCTGAGGCAAATGATAAATTTAAATAATTCTATTAATAATTTCGGGTTTGTAGCTTTGAATGGAAGATAAAATTGATATAAAAGAGTAAAAGAGAGAGAGAGAGAAAGCAATAGAAGTAAAGAATGCCATAATGATTTTTATTTATCTTCCTCCAGGGAATTGACGGTAAAAAAAAACAAGCAAAAAACATTGGTACAGGTAGTGGAACGGTCACGAACAGAATTAAATCTACAAAATGCGTCAGGAACGTTAATGTTGTGATGGTTGGATTGTGATAATGTCATCGAATGGCCTGACAGTAAACGAACGACCGAAGGATAGTTGGACATTGTCTGTGCTCAGGTCTATGTAATTTGAGTACGCCTTTCCTGACACGCATCAAGTAAGACTTGTACTAATTCTCTTACTGGAACCGAAGCTACGGCTGAGACAAGAAAGTAAATAATGAAAGACAAATAGAAATGCGGTAATTCGGAAATCACTCTATTGGAAGGAAACATCTCAATTTATGAAGTGGAATAGTTTCAAAAAGAATATGTGAGAAATTTTATAATCAAATTTAATTATTAATATATTTTTTTTTTCGTTTTTTGGTTAGATTAACTTTTCAGAAAGGTTTATTTAAAAATTTAAAATTTGTTTTATTTTATTTTTTAATTACGTTTATTTTCTTAATGTAGTCTCTTTTAATCTTGAACAAAATCATAACTTTTTCTTAGTTAAATTTTATTAAAATTTGTTCGTTTATTCTTCGTTCTTGAATTAAAGTTTAATCTTGACTAGTTTTGACTTTTTCACACGCATTCTAATATTTTTCTTTTATTTTTTAAGTCTTAATTTTGAGAGAAATTCAAGAATAATCATGAATGTAAAAAGATATAATCTCTTAGTATGTGATATTGATTTTCCTGAACGTCCTTCAACAGAACTGTAACTGATCAGAGGAGTAATTTGATTTTCATAATCAGATCGATTCTTTTCAAATTATACTGTACTTCCCGTAATGCTGTAGACAGTCTACTCTGAATTGAAGCTATGATCCATCTCTACAATAGCCTAAGATGAGGAATCCTTGCTGCTAAATTTCATAAGTGTATATACATATAGCGCCTTTATAATAATAAAATCACAAATAAAAAAAAAATATATATATATATATATTATGTAGTAGCTACGGTTATGTAAATTTTTATATGAATCCCCATTTAACCTCTTATAAAAGACGTTGTAAATAAGGATGAATATTAAAAAGTAGAATAGGATTTACGTTCCCGTGCAGAATTTTATTACAGAAAGCCAACTAATCCGTTTTAAAAAGAAATTACCGGAACTGTGGTGAAGTTGAGAAACAAGAAAGCTCAGAACAGAAGGAAAAAAATGCATGGGCAACAATAGATCGTAATGCACTCTAATGGTCTCAGCGGATCATCCTCATGACGTGTAGAACTGACGACCTCTTACTTACTGTCTGAAACCGTCGATCTTCTAACATTTTCTTCAGTCTGAAAATGGAATAAGAGTGTCAACTTGTTCTTTTAAAATCGTGAAATATTCTAAGACTGGTCGAATCTCTCCGCCTTTACGAAGAACGTCACACTAACAACATCTCTTACTCGCAACGCTTGTCTATGGAGAAAGAAAAGTTTTCTCAAAATCTACTTAAGTGAAAACGAAATTAAACGACGCTCCAGACCGAACCATGTCAAGTTCTTAAGAAAAATTTTCAAACAACTTAGAAAACAAGTCTCGAAAATCAATGGACGAAATACTTTTTTTTTTAAATTTTTATTTTTATTTTGAAACTTTAAAAGTTCTTTAAACTTATATTTATTGATGGATAAGGAATGATTACATTGGTTATAAAGCAGGCATGTTAGTAAGGAACTAAAAGAACAATTTATTCTTTATCTAGTCTTATTGTTACCAACAAAGAAAGTACTTTTCCCTCCCATTCTTTCTATCCATTTTGTGCGTAAACGTTATTCTCGAGGGAATTTTGTTTGTTTCCATTGTCTCGCATTTATTCAGTTAAGAAAAATATTACGGTATGATTTTCAGTAGAATATAATTTTTCTTTTTTCCTTTTTTTTTTCATTTTTTTTAATCTTTTATGCATTAAAGAGTTACAATTTTCCTTTGATGATATCCTACTGTTTCAATTTTAAAATTCTTTTAAAGAAAATTTAAGTAATCTTTAACGATCAAGATTGAAAGATTGATTAATTTTGTTCTCACAACTTTAATAATCTCTTTAATCTCATTATAAGTATTTAATTGCATACTTCACCACTATTAAAATGTAGAAAATTGAATTTATCAATTTTTCGATAGTTACTTTATAAATTGATTCTACATCGTGTTTCTTATATATATATATATATTTAAATTTTATTTAAAAAATAATTATAATACAAAGCGACAAACCTGATTATTTATTTATTTTGAATACTTTTTACAATTGGGATTTGAATGATGATGGATTACAAAATTTATAAACAAAAGAATTTCTTTTTTTAATGTTTATTAAAACAATTCCTTTTATTGAATTTGTCAGTTTTATTGTTTATATTATATATATATATTAAATAAAATTATTTTTTGTTTTTATACGCAAAACTTGTCTGTAAAACAATATGTTATCATTAAAAAATGCTTTCTCTGTTGAATGATTACAATGAATAATTTAATGAATGCTTTTATTTTATTTGATAAGAATTTATTTTGTACCACGTTCCTTATTTATTCAAAAGAATATTTTTTAAAAAATCTGTATTTTTTCCCTAAGAGTTAATTTAAAAAAATTTTTTTTAATATTATTTTTACATTAGAAATTTAAGTGATAAATTATTAACTAATTTGTAAGAGAAATAATTTTTAGAGAGCAAAAAATGTTTTATTAAATCACTCAATTATATTGCTATTTTTAATTTGAAGAGAGAGAAATTTAGTAATGTAAAATGATAATGTTTCTATTTTTTTTTCCTTTCTTCTTATAAATTTTTTTTCTGAATAATTATAGATAAATAGCTGTATTGGCATAATATAAATCAATTTATCTCAAATTATTTTTACTAAAAATACAATTTTCTATTTTTATTTTCTTCTTCTTTTTTTAAAGTAAGAGTTATTTAAATATTTTTAAATAACATTACATATTTTTTTGATTAAAAAAAATATATATATAATAATTTAGCGATGAATTATTAATTGTAATCTGCTTAAAGCAATATTTTTATAGAAAAATTATTTTTGAAAAAAAAGCTAACTATTTAATGGCGTGTATCCATTTTTAACGATATGTTAACACTGTTTAAAGGCTTTTCTTTACGAATAATTAACGCTCAATAATGTAACGCATTTAATTATTTAATAAAATATCACAGGAAAGATTTTTGATGTAGATGCTTACGTTCTCATAACGCTTTCCTGTATAATATACGTGAAATTTAAGGTAAAAGAAATATTTCTTAATACTCCCTGCGGGGACTATAGATAGGTCGAGATGGCTGTTTGCCATGGGGAAAGTTTGACAACGATTTAAAGTGGTGGTTGTTCATCCTCCGGCTGTCCAATGCTCTATTGTCTTGTTGCCCGATCTTTCAACGTTCTCTCTAAATCATCACCTCTTTACATCGACTCCAGAAGCCAAAGAAGAGATCTTCGTTGTAATTCATGACTCGATAAAATAAGACGTCCGAAAAAAAAAGCTCTCAAATATTTATAGAATGAATTTAAAAACAAAAAAAAAAGGAATTTTTAACTTTTAATTTATAAAATTATATTCGAATTTAAGGCGTAAATAGATTACATTTAACACACGTATACGTTTAGTAAAATTATTATTGATTTTTAGATAATGAGATAATAACCCCCTATTTCGTCAGTTTATTTCTTGTCGGAAATTTATCTTTCTTTAACTTGATATTTGGGTTGAGTAATTGTTATTAAGGAGTGTCTGCTATCATTTTTCCACTCGTTTTTCTTTTTACGAGACTTTCTGTAACTCGACTTGATCTAATTTAACCATTTTCCTAGGTATTAAAACGTAATTATTTAATAGGATTACGTATTCTTAAGATTAAACAAGATATTTCTAAGATGCCAGAATGATATATATCTTTCATCTTTTATATATAGATAATTTTTTCTTGTTTTTTTTCTCTTAGGTACCTTTCGATATCTCGGTTTTTAAAGAAATTAATCTTTTCTTATTTATTCTATTGATTCTTATCTGCCATTTTTCTGTTCTATCGTGTTTATTTCTTTTATCTTATTTTTTTTAAAACCGATTTAAAAATTTTTTTTCTTGAGAGATTCAGTTCGCATCTTTGTATTGATATTCATCTCCATTCCCTTCTTTTACTCTATGCTTCTCTTCTAGATTTTCTTTTCCTATCTCTATTCCGATATCGATACTCATCACCATCTTAGGATCAGGTTTACTTGGAGGATATCCTAATTTAATCGACCGTCAGGATTGGATAAATCCCGTTTATGTAAATTAATTATAAGACAGAGAGTATCTAACTTAAGTAAGGATTTTTAAATTAAAGAATGTATCTGTACAAATTTCGTGTTTTCCTCGGTAATCTTGTCAGCGAAAATCAAATCGATAGAAAAGATGGATGGAGGAAGGTGGAAATGATTTACAATTCGTGTTGATAACGGCCTATTCTGAATATTTTTCGGTATTCTTAAAGAGTAACCATATATTACGAGTATCCAACACACAGCGAGGCATTAAACTTGTTTTTCTTGCCCCTCTCTTAACAATTGAATGGTTTGGTGTACTGAAGAAAACTGAGAATAGTTTCCCAACCCTATTTTCTAACCAGTGAACGAGGTCCGTCTGTTAGACGCATGCGTCGAACAGATTGGTTCGTTATTCTACAACATAAGACGGCAGAGTGCATTGAGAGACGATAGAAGCCGAATATGACGCTGTAGTGCGAAAGGTATTGTTTTATTTTCTATCTTCTTTAACCATACAAAACAGTTTTTAAAAATTTAATTCGTGCTTTTTCTAAAAGAACTATACAAAGAGAACGTTTTACAATCTTTTTATGACTGTTTCTTGTACTAAAAAAAAGAAGAAGAAGAGGAAAAAAATTTTTTCTGATGTTTTTTTAATGAGGTGTGTGTATGTATATATATATATATATATATATGTATAACACACGTATATATATGTATGTGTATATAATTGGTAATAAGTGTTAATTATGGTGGAACGTTCTGGTGACTGTATACGACATAAAAGTAGAAGGAAACTAAACAGCTGAAATTCGATGATGATAGTCCAGACGCATTTCATTCTGGAATTGATGGTTGTGGTGAAGATGTACCAATTGGTCACATCGGATCTACATCGTTTGAGTTCGCGTGTGGTGACCACTAAATACGGTGCTCTCCGAGGTTCCATTGGAACGCTTTCGAATCATAAATTACAATCTGTCGAAGTATTTTTGGGAGTTCCGTATGCTAGTGCACCTGTGGGCTCATTACGGTTTATGCCACCGGTTACTCCACCCCATTGGAAAGGTGTCAAGAATGCGGACCAGTTCGGTTCCGTCTGTCCTCAACGTCTTCCGGATATTACTAATGAAACGGAAGCTCTACGTAAGATGCCTTCCGGTCGTCTACAGTATCTTCGCAGACTTCTACCTTATCTTGTCAACCAGAGTGAAGATTGTCTCTATCTCAACATTTATGCTCCAGCAGTAGGTGAGTAGAGAGCTTTCTTTCTTATATTTTTATGTTGTTTGTATTTACTGGTATACTCCTGAAGCGGCATTAACTTTATTACCTGCTTCGAATTAATGTTTTACCATCGCCGAATGTACGGTAAACATAAATAAGTAGGGGGGAAAAAAAAGCAGATATAAGATTTGAAAAGTTTGCTTGTTATCTACATTGTTTAACGTTTTCAGTAAATCGATTTAAGAATCCAATTAAGGAAAATTTCTTTCATTGAGAGAAAAATTTCCTATCCACAATAGCGTTCATCTTTAACGTGACACGAACAAGCAACATTTCTGCGTGACCATCGCTAATTAATCAAAATACCACTTCTAATGGTCAAATATAAATAAATATATACATTTTTATCCTCTCATCTGATTATACTAACAAGTTAACGCGTGTAGACGGAATATTATAAAATCCCTTGATCGATATAAGCTTTGCATTTAATTATAATAATAATTTTCTTAAACAGAACCATAAGAGTTTATAATCTTTTACTGTAAAAATATATATATATATTACTCTTATTCTTTTTAAGTTACTTTAAAAAAATAATAATAATAAAATAAAATAAAAAGTAAGTTTAGAATAGAAGGAAAGACGTAGAAGCAAAGAAGATTTTTGACAAATATTAACGATGACCATTGCAAATCGAACCTCTTCTTAGCAAAAATAAGGAAAAAAGACATCTCTAGTATACTGCAGGCTGTTTTTATACCGTATAAAAACAGTATTTTATGAAGTTCTGTGACATTGAGTGATGATGTTGGATTGTCGTTTTGTTTCGGGCAAGTGAGAAACAGAACATAATGTATTTTTACAAAAATATTATTCGATAGAAACACGCTTTACGATATCATAGGTTTCATAAAAGAGTTCGACATTTGGAACTTGTTGCTCGTCATCGACTAAAGGAATAGATCGATTTTATAGTCACAAACATATCTATCCTTTCTGTTGATGGGTAAGTAGGCATATTTCATCATCAGAAAAAAGAAATAAGAAAAAAATTCCATACTTTTATCTCTACTTATAATATTCAAAGTAAAATCGAACGTGATAAACATATTGTAAAACCCAATCGATACTACAAAAGAATTTTGCTATGTGAATATATTAAACGACAATAAAAACATATTTACATATATATACACACACACAAGCCAATATTTACGGAGCTTCGAAGCAGACACGATCTATAACTTAATTTTCGGCTCTAATAATAAAAAATTAACGAAAACTAACCTCTAATCTGATTAAACGTATTTTCTTTTTTATTACTTTCTATCAGATTTCCTTAACCATAACTAACGATAATCGTAAATAACCTTCTATAGTAGCAAGAATTTTAAAGATAGAATTAAGGTTACTTTTATATATAGTATGTATCTTTAAAAGATGCCACAAAATATTCTTCACGTTATACGTCTTTTGCATGGATAATAATTCGGAAAATGTCAAGTGACAATATACGATAAATCAATTATTTAGACAGTTGCTAGTAAATATATAATATCAAAGCGAATATTCACATAACATTATTACATTCAAAAAAAAAGATAGAAGCTTACAAGAAAAACTTATGAGAAGGGGGAAATGTAAAACCTAATATATACGTAATATAAGGTAGTGTTATTCAGTTCTTGGAAATGTCGTTCTATTGGGATAGAGATGGTAACAAAAGGGATGGCGATTGCCTAATTTATCTCTTGTTGGGTTTATATTATACCCGTGAGCTTCAACATCGGTCGTTCATTTTGACCTTAGTTTGCCGTGTTTGTTCCTTCTGAAAGATTGGGTCCTAAACGTCCGTGCAGTGAACAAAGTATAGTTACAGGTAGTATTTGTCTTCTGTAGTGCTTTCTTTTGTTTTCCACTGAGACTTCGATTCCAGACTTAAAGGAATGTGAAGAATGGCTAGCAGTATTTCCTAAAGTTTTCTTCCATCTTTCGATTTTTTTCCCCCTTTCCGTCTTCCTATCATGCTTCGATCTATAAAGCAATAAGGAATTTTCGTCTACATTAATAATCTTAGGAATTTAACTAGAGCCATTAATACTATCACCAAATTGACAGCTTTATTAACAGATATTAACTTGTACTTGATTTAATTGTTGTTATAACAATACTGATTTTTCGATAAAAATAATTATGTATGAATAACGGAAATCAAATTTATATATTTTTTAATATTGACATAAATATAAAAGTGTTTACAGATCTTGATTTTTCTTACATGAATTTTAATATATGTATTGATTTTTAGGCATAAAATTTGAAATCGAAAAAAAATAAATAAAATAAACTTTAAACTAGAACATTTATTTTATATCAAGGTTAAAAAAAAGGAAAATATCAATGAAGAAATATGTAAAATACTATTTACCCAACATCTATTATTCATATTCATATTATTATTATTATTATTATTATTATGAAATTTGTAAATATTTTAGTAGCTAAGATCGGTTAATATTATTTTATAAATAAATTTGAACTTTAATATTAATTATTATTATTATTATTTTTTTAAAGTAGGGAAGAATTGCTACCTTTTTTCCCTATTAATTTAGCTGTAGACTATTATTAATATATATGTATTAATTTATGTATTTATTTATTATTTAATTTTCATTTAGATTTAAAATACCAAAAGACAGTTGTTAAAATCTTATTTTTTATGTAAAATAATTTTATCTTTTAACAGAATTTTCTGTTAATATTTTATTGTTTGAAATGGAAAATTTTTTATTTTAATAATTTTAAGAGGAAATATTTCTATTAAGATTTGATAAAAGAAGTAAGAGTGTGACTAAGAAATTAAACAGATAATTTTAAATTAAAAAAAAAAAAACATTGTTTAATGTAAAACTAGAAAGAAATCAATTACTTCTATAAAGATAAAAATAGTCTTGTCTTTAGTTTAAAAAAAGAAAAAGAAAAAATTGGCTTATAAAATATATTTCGGGTAAGCAGATAAATAAGTAATTCATATCTGTGGAAGATGAATATCGGGTTGAACTATAAGATTGATCGAATTTTATGCTTATTATTTTAAGTGCCTTTCCTATACAAAATGCTGTTTTTACTTCCTTTATGTAGCTAAAAATCTTAGCTTTATATATATATATATATATATATATATATATGTTCCTTAGTTTTTGTAAACAAAGCTAAGCAACCAAAAATATCGACCACAATAAGATTCCATATTCAGTTTTCATTCCGAACAGGATTTTACTTTGCTTTTAAGAAGAAGAGTATGATGTTTTATTTTCTGCATAATATTTTTGTAAAAAAAAAAGAAGATATAAAATAAAATTTTTTGCATGCTCTTTCCCGTTGTATCATAATATATATTGGATATATAAAAAGTGCGCCTTACATGAAAGAATACAGAATAGCATACTTTATGACTTTATAAATATGTTTTTTTCCTTGGGTGATAATACAATTTTTATTACTTTTCATATACCGAAGCATGTTATTCGTTCTGGTATGGAAAACGCTTTAAAAATGAGCTTACCTGTTTGCCTATCTTATCGACAATTTTGAAACTAAATGTCATGGCGGATAAAATTTGATGGGAAGATTAATGGCTTCGTAAGCTAAGAATCTGTTCTGTTAGATTTTTTTTTGTAGGTTATTCCTAAAATATACATATTTTTTTGGATGAATTTCTTGTCTGTTTCGAGTAGGGCCTATAATTGAAAACTAAAAAAGAAAAAAAAAAAAACATGCCTAGAAAATGGCCTCTAACAAATCTCATTTCAAAGACTGAACGTTTGAAGCTTGCCTCTTCAATAATATTGTGATAACAAGAAAGCGCACTTGAAAGACTTTAAATAAATAAATAATAAATAAAAATCTTGTCGTGTATTATACACAAATGTAGAAATCTATATGTTGTTTTTTTTTGTTTTTTTTTCTTTTGAAGATTACCTGGAATTTACATCAAAAGTATCTTTGAGTGCAACTCTAATCTATATTAGGGAGTCAATAATCTTGAAGGATACCTGAAATCTATATCAAAGGAACCCACTTTCTTAGATTGTATCTGAAATCTATATTCATAGATTATACCATTTTTGTTGATGAAGGAAGATACGTTAAAAGTGATTTATTTTCGTGTAAAAATCTAATTTTTCTTTACTTCATTTGTGAGAAGTAGAAGAAGGAAAAGAAATAATATACTTAAAATTTCGAGAATTTTAGTATAAAATCTTCCAAATGAAAAAAAGAAAAATAAATAATAATAATAAAAAAATTCTAGAGTTACTTACTGTTTGACAAAATTTGATTGAGAGCTAATGTCACTATGACTATTATCAAAACTTCAAAACTACCCAAGGCTATGATATTCAAAGTTAAAATTACGGATATAAAAGTTATTCAGATGGTTAGAGTTAGGTTGATTTATCTTTCTTAAAGCCAAGGAAACAAATTACAAACTATTAAGTATCAAGGTATGAAAGCATACATACGAAAAGCACTCTTGAGAATTTCATTTTATAGATCCCCAAACTAACTTGTTTATGGATGAAATATTTAGATAAAGTCATTAACAAGATATTTTCATAAATATTCATAAACTCTTAATAAATAAAGCTTAAATCAAATTGATTGTATTAAATTTTATGAATTTTATATAAGGGGAAAAAACAAAAAGAATTTAGTTTATAGAATAGTAAAATAAAGGACTTATAAGAGAAAACACAAGCTTAGTTTCCTCTTATATTGTATAACAAGGATGTAAATATACAATTAAATAAATTATTAACCGAAGAGAACTGATATCTAGAATGAATTTGTGTTTCAAGAATTTCAGACATTTAACAATTACAAAAGAATTTATACTTGTGTAGTTTATTTTTAATTAAAATATTTTTCTTTCCTATTTTTTTAAAAAATGGAACGAATCCATTAAAGAATTACTTTATTTATCTTCACACCTTAAAGTATTCATAGATAAGCAATTCTCATAATTTTATACCAAAGGCATATAATAAAGTGTTAATTATATTAAATTTTAATTACGATTTAGGATATTTATTTGTCTTCTGATACAGGAAATGTAAGGAAAAAACGTGTTGAAAATAAGTAGACGTGTCAAGTTCTCACGTTTCTAAGGGAATATCAAAAGACGAATGTCTTAATTAATTATATCTACGATGTTAATTGGTTTAATTGAAAAATATTTCAACTAAATTCTTTATTAGTTTTTATATATTCTAGTTTACCTGAAGGAGAATTTAAATGTGTACTTTGTAACGAAATTTAATTTTTAAATTAATACTTAGGAATTTTACGGCTTTATATTTATATGTATAAGACGAGTGATGGGCCAATAAAAATAAATTTTCATTATTGTTTAATTTTACACGTTTTAAATTTTAATTATTTTATAATTTTAAAAGTTTGAATATGTAAAATTTTACGCGTTATAAAATACAATTATTTTATGGTTTATAAAAATATAATTTATAGAATATAACGTTGTTAAATCATATCAAATGATTTCGTCATCTGTACTAAATTTCTTTCATGTAATTTCACTTAGGTTTAAGAATTTAATTTAAAAATATTAAAACTATAAAAACTATTTGTTTAAATTACAGTCTTTTGTAAAGGAAATTTGAAAAAATCTATGTCTGTATATATATAAAAGCCAAATAAATATATATGTTAGATAAAGGGTTCTAAACTGTTAAAAACATATCCACACCAAATCTGGCATCGACATCCTAGAAAAAATACTGTGAGGTCACCATCCCAATTACCCTTATAGTCTACCTTACCCTCTCTTAACATAAGCCAGAGCAAATTTTTGTGTTTTGTAGTTTCATTATTGTAAATACTCGGGTCAATTTTAGTTACTAAAATCATTGTTTTTATCATCTTCCTTCTTCACTCTTCACCAATTTCTCCTCAAAAGCCCAAGCAACATGGGACACACGCAACTCGTATATTTATAATTAATAATTATAATTTTTCGGTATAAAGATTAAAAATTATAATTAAATCTATATATATATATATATAATATAAATTAATGAATAAATCAAGGTGATTATTTCCTCGAAAGTTATATTATCGATTTTAATTTATGATAATTTTAAATTATGAATATAGGCCTATATAAACATATTAATGTATCGTTTCTTGTAAATTTCGTAATAAATTAATAAATAATTTTATATTTTATGCATACGTTTTATGTATGAAAATTATCCTGAAGTAGATATAAGGTTAATTTAATTGAAAAACACAATTTATAATAATATTAAATTATAAACAAATTTATTTTAGTCGTGATTCTTGTTAAATTTTAAAATAAATTAGCAAATAATTTATTTCCAAATATTATTATTATTATTATATA